>NC_089211.1:25433805-25613805 GCF_963930695.1 Labrus bergylta
GTCATCATGCTGATTTGCATCAAAGTTTTTCATTTTCTAAGAAGTTTGGTTTTAATTTGTTAGTTCATGCTAAAAAAAAAAAAGGGAGTGTAACTCCATGATTGACAGCTCTGTCGACGAATGAGACTCCTGTAACGCTGTGCGCACCGGATTATCAGAGTAGAAGCGGAACGGTGAGAGGATGAACTCACACAGGAATCTGTCCTGCTGTAGACTGAACCCACCTGAGTGACCTTTGACCTTTTAACAGGAAGTTCAATCTTTGCTTTGGAGGTCGTCGAGCATCAAATCCACAGCAGAGTCTGCACCCTGGCTCCGGGTGTCATCTCCTGCACAAGATGTCTACTGTGCACTGTGTCAGGAGCTTCACTTTCAAACAACAGGACGAGGTGGAGACTCAACGTCCATCTTTATAGGTTTTTTTTTTGTACATTTATATTTTTGGGCTTTTTATGCCTTTATTTTGGAGATAGGACAGTGGATAGAGTCAGAAATCAAGGACAGAGAGAGAGGGAATGACATGCAGGAAAAGAAGCCACAGGTCGGACTCGAAGCTGGGCTGCCCGCCTGGTGGACCACGCCTCCACACATGGGACGCACACACTAACAGCTAGGCTACCGGTACCCCAGACCTACCTGGGTTTTTTTTAACCAGGCTGTAAACATGTTAATCTCTGCTGTAAAAACAGGCTTTTTAGAATGGGTGTGTATGTGACTTCCTGTGCTTCTGCAGCCAGCCTCTAGTGGACACTCCAGGAACTGCAGGGTTTTACACTTCAGCATCGGCTTCATGTTTCAACACTGGAGGTTGCTGCTTTGTTTACACCAGATAGTGAGAGTGACTCTTTAAGGAAAATATCGTCAAACAGCCTGTTGATGTTACTGTTAGTTTTTTTTTCTGTGCTGTCAACTTAACATCGAGAAACAAAGAACACGTGATGCAGATTTTAAATAGATTCAAAGTTTACGACAAAGTGATCAGGAACAAATGTTTTCTGTTTGAAGGCTGAACTTTAAATCACCTCAACCTTTAATTTAGAGGATGAAGATTTATAGGTTTGGAGGATTTACGACGAGGTGAGGTGAAGGTAAGGATGAGGGCAATGTCAAAGGTTAAGGCAGGGAAAGTGCTGACTGTCGACAGAAACATGTGTGTGTATGTGTGTGTGTAAAAAAAAACTCCAATGCAAAACCTCCATTCAAATCCTTTCCTTTAAAAACAAAGCTTGGTTTACTCGTTTGCACTTCCACCTCCTCTGATGACTCTTCATGAATTACCAGAAAACACATCAGTGAGTAACAGCTGTTCTGCAGAGTCATGATCAGGTCCTAAAGCTGTCCCGTGTCACTCTGTTTCCACGCTCGGTCCTGCAGGAACACAAGCGGACATGTCAGGCGGCCGATAGCCATCTAACCGGGAAACACTAAATCACAGATGAAACAGCGGGAGGGGGAAGTTGTAAATCACACATTACAAAGAGGCCGGTGAACGCTGCTCCGCCGTGACATCGTCCCCTCGCAGCCTGCCTTCAAAGCCGGCCTCGGGCAGGAAGCAGTCATTCCCATTTCCCGTCTGCGTCACCCACGGGGGGACGGAGGACAACAGCGAGGTGTGAAGGAAAGTCACATTTTTTTATTTCATGTTTTGGATATATTTTTTTCCCTCCCAAGGACGTGTGAATCCATTGTGATTTGCTCGCGACTGTTTCTGCCGAAGCCGATGAAAAGCATTCACAATGGCACAGGAATCACATTTTTTTATGAAGGTGACCTTTGACCTCGATGAAGCTGGAAACACCGCTGATGGGTTTGTTGGTGTCACGGTCGGTTTGGATGAAAGTTAAACAAAGAGAGACAAAGGAATTTTTCCAGACTATAAACACCTCCTTCATCACCGGGGACTGTTCTGCTTTCTGTGTGAGTGTTTTTAATGTTTGAATGTTTAAAATGTCAATGTTAGTGCTTATAGCATCTAATCTACAGCTCCCTTTTGGTGATAAAGGTATCTTACTATCTGATCAGACATTAAGGAAACATGCTATGTTGAAGTGCTGGCTTCTCTGACAACAATGCAGCAGCCAGTATGTCCTCCTTCTAACTTTAGATTCTGCTCCTGAATGCTCTGGATTTGTTTGGACCAGAGAAGGTAGGCGCTTTTAAGACCGTTTTGGACGCCCCTCAGTTTGCCAGATATGAGAGCAGTTATCAGGTCAACAGGTGTTGCAGCGATGGAAGCGGTCAAGAGAAGTGGTTCAGATAGAAGTGATTGTACCCGACCTAAAAAGCCTCTGCATGTTTCTAATAAGCTCCACGAGCAGAAACGTGCTCAAACTAGGATCAATATTGGAGATGCTTTTGAAAAATGGAGAGAGGTTAGAACACAGAAAGGTTTACAGACCCATGCAGAGCTGGATAAACACTGAAGCTTCAGAGTCCACCACATGGTGACCTGAGTGAGCATCCACTCTAGAGAGGAGGAGGGGGGGGAGACAGCTCTCTATGATGTTTAGAATTTTCAGTAGATTGGATCGGAAAGGAAGGAAAGGAATCATAGAGGTTATTTGAGTCTGTGTGTGTGTGTGTGTGTGTGTGTGTGTGTGTGTGTGTGTGTGTGTGTGTGTGTGTGTGTGTGTGTGTGTGATGAAGGAGCTGGAATAGCTGCCGCAGCTCGCTCTCACCTGCTCCGTCTGTCACTCAGCCGTTGCCTTGACGAGTCGGCTGACACATCCTGACAGCGGTGATGCGACACTGTCAGCGTCGCGCCGCAGAGTTCACCTGTCGCCCCAGAGGTTCCCACGGTGATTTGTCCTGTCAATCAATCACTTCCTCCTCCGCCTCCTCGGAAGGTCAGCGGAAGGTAACGAGAAGGATCTAGAAAGCGAAGCACATGTTGATTGTTCTCTACTTCAATGCACAAGTGGGATTATTTTATTAAATGTGATGATGTTGTCGTCATCAGGTCGTGGTCTGAAGATTGTCTGTGATGATGATGCTCGTTTGGGTGCGTTTGATTTGTCACACTGCGAAATGGTGAACCCCATTAGCCCCGGATCAACAGACTTGTTAGCGCGCAGCACCTTCTGCAATAATTTACAACCCTTTCATCTCAACAGAATGTGTTTCTTGTAGAGCGTAATGGAAGTAATCCATTCTGCCTGTCAGCGCGGGGAAACACTTTGTTTTCTGGACAAATTGTGTTCGGGTGGAAAATACTGTTTGGGGGTGAAGGGGGGAGGGTGGGGGGCGGGTTTGTCGTGGATTTATGCAGGTTTCAAGGACAGAGGTGTTTCTATTTCTGTGCACAGAGGATGTGGATGCCGTACAGTCGGTCTGCTCTGTGTGCTGTACGTTGTTTATGTGAGCAGCGATCTTACACTTTGACTCTTTTTGGAGAAATCGGCCATTGTTTCCACCTGAGCTGGGATTCAATCAAACTTTATTTGTAAAGCACTTTTCATAAAACAACTGTATCACAAAGTGCTTTACATCAACATTTAATCAAACACCCCTATCCCACAATCCAAAAACTAAGGTAAAAATAACGAGATAAGAACAGGTACTGAGGAAACGCTATCATTTATTCTGAATGAGGAAACACAGGAGGTTCAAAATGTAATAAAACCAGATGAAATGAGATTCAGTTAAAGGCTTTAAATGGGATTTTTCACACTTAAATATAAATCAAGTATCTCCTCTGAAAATAACTCTGTGAGTCATGACTGTCTACAATGGGTGTAACACCCGAGTCCCACTGTCTGTGATGTTTTCAGAGTTTTCAGAGTCCTATCTTCACTTTGTTTACATCGCCAGGACGGCCGGCTGACTCCTCCCCTCGTGTATAAAAGTTGTTTAATTGAGGGACTAGAGAAAAGAAGAATAACATACTGTACTCACTGCTTAACTGTGTTTCTAGATCACGCTCATTTCAGGTAAATTTACATGCAGTGTGAAGATACCAGCATAATAAAGATCGCTAGCATTAGCATGCTAACACAACAATGCAGCGCCAGTTGTTTTGGTTTCATGCTGGTGCTCAAGGGCGACATCTGCTGGATCAAAAAATTACACATAAAGCCTTTATTAAAAGCTCGACTAAAAAGGTCAAGGTTTTTGAAAGAGGTGCATTTACTTTTTTTTACTTCTATGAGGCAAATAAGTCGTTTATCATCCACATCAGCCTCACTGACAATCAAGACCACGATGAACAGAGTCTTCATTTCTACATAGAATCTGTAAATAGAGATTAGACGACAGGAAAAATTTTGTTCAGAGCGTCGTTTCAAGTCATGATATTTACGCCCCTGTGACGTTTCGCCTTCAATCTAAATGTTGTGGAGGTGTAATGGGGGGGGGGGACAAAGTGTTGCTCCCCTCTGTACGATCTTCAGAGGTAGTTTAGGAGGCGTGACAGAGGAGAGCAGGATCAGCTGAGCCAGCGGGGAGCACAGCGCAGTGTGTGTGTGTGAAGCTCCTGCTTTGCAATGCTTCCAAAACGCCGAAAAACTTGTGAAGAAACAGACTGGGACTCCATTATGAAAAGGGCTCAACATGTGCCTCATATGCTCGAGATCAGGACAGCAGCCGCCAGTCTGAGGCCGCGTCTACACAAGAACGATCCGCTGAAATCAGAACCGTTTTTCGTTTTGCAAAAGTTCAGCATTCAGACGACAGCGTGTTTGATATCAACCACGGGTTAACGGCAAACAGATGAGGCGGCTGTCGCAATTGACTCTCTGCGGTGTAAAAAAACGCTTTGTCAGAAGACTAGAAAAAGTGCTAAACAAGCTCGAGTCAATTTACCAAAAAACTGCAGTTTACACTCCCGACCAGTAGTGGGCAGTGTGACTGTGCACATACTCGTCCTTCTACAGGGCGACTGAATGTAAAAATATGAAAAAGGGGGGGCGCTGGTGGGGCAGTGGTTAGTGCGTGCGCCCCATGGAGGTTGTCGTCCTCTAAGCGGACGGCCCAGGTTCAAATCCCACCTGTGGCTCCTTTCCCGCATGTCATTCCCTACTCTCTATCTCTGATTTCCATTTCTATCCACTGTCCTCTCTCTCCAATAAAAGAGCCAAAAATAAATCTTTCAAAAAACAAAAAAACAAAGAGGGTGTGTAAATGTGTGTGTGTGTGTGTGTGTGTGTAGACTTGGAGTATACAGGAAGTGATGCATGACCTCTTGGAAAATGAAAGCAGCAAAGATTATATTTCAGCTCAGACGATGATAAATAATCTCACAGTATAACTTTTTTTTTTGTCTACGAGGACGACAACGTTTGATTTGCAGACTCGGCTACTTTTATTTAAATCTTTTTCAGCTCACACCCGTTAAAAACAACAACAATCTATCTCTCCTCCGCTCTCGTATATCTGCTCACCCTCCTCTCTCTCTCTCTCTCTGTGTGTCTCCCTCACTCCCCACAGTCTCCTCCATAAATCCCGGGACAGCGGCGCTTTAATGGATAATTAATTGATGCCGCTGCAGCTCTGTAATAAGACAATAAATTACGACACAGGCCGGTGTGCTGTGTCAGTGTGCGCTGCTAATGGCCCTTCAGGAGCTGGGTGCAGGAGGCTAATAAATTAGACAGGTATTAACTGTTGTGTGCTAAGTAGCCCTCCTCTGCCGACTGCCATGAGAGGAGAGGAGAGGAGGATTAAAAAAGAAGACAGGAGCGAGTAAGAGGAGGGAGTGAGGTCAAAGAGTAATTAGCTTGACTGAGAAATCAGAGTACAAATGTTGACTTGTTTCACGTGAACAACCAGCTCAGAGTTTAACGTTTTATCTTTTGTTCTGCAGCAAAACGCCAATAAAGGTCGTGAGGTTTGAACCAGGCTGTAAACATTTTTATTACTGCAATAAAAAGGTCCAATCAGGAAGATCTGTGGTGAATAAAGGTATCTTACTATCTGATCAGACATTAAGGAAACATGCTATGTTGAAGTGCTGTCTTCTCTGACAACAATGCAGCAGTCAGTATGTCCTCCTTCTAACTTTAGATTCTGCTCCTGAATGCTCTCGATTTGTTTGGACCAGAGAAGGTAGGCGCTTTTAAGACCCCCCCCCGCCCCTACACGGCCGTTTTGGACACCCCTCGGTTTGTCAGATATGAGAGCAGTTATCAGGTCAACAGGTGTTGCAGTGATGGAAGCGGTCAAGAGAAGTGGTTCAGATAGAAGTGATTGTACCCGACCTAAAAAGCCTCTGCATGTTTCTAATAAGCTCCACGAGCAGAAACGTGCTCAAACTAGGATCAATATTGGAGATGCTTTTGAAAAATGGAGAGAGGTTAGAACACAGAAAGGTTTACAGACCCATGCAGAGCTGGATAAACACTGAAGCTTCAGAGTCCACCACATGGTGACCTTGGGTGAATTAAATAATTTGTTTTAATTGTAGGTGTTGCTTTGGAGAGCCCTCAGAGTGAGGTGAACAGAAGTGATGGAAACAACTTTTATTTCTTGCCCGATGCTACCTGTCAGAGTGAGACACCTGACAGGCTAAAGACTTCACATGATAAACATAACATTTCTTTTTCTCAGTTCCATTAAATGATCGTAGCTCGAGAGAATCGATGAGATTGAATCTTCTTGTAAAGGAAAGAGGTGCAGCCGCTCTGTTTACTTAAAGGCGGAGTCAGTAGAAATGTTTGTAAATGCAAACAATCAAACATGGCCCCTCCTCCTACTGGGCTCATCTTCCTCAGAAGCCAGGACGTAGGACGTAGCAGGACGTAGTGTGTACGTTTACTGCTTGTAGCTACACTGCTAGCTAACGCACGCTAGCACAAGCTAACCGCCGATGTTTGTCTGTATTTTATTTTGAAGGAGAAAGCTGCTGCTGACTCTACCTGTCATATTTCAGTTAAGCTTAAGGAAATATTTAAGATGATCACTCAACTATTATAGAAATAGAAACAATAGGAAGCTTTCAAAGCGTGGCGTCTAAAGCGTCCACATTTAAACACACGGCTCAGTGTTGAGTCCTGCATGTGGTCTCAGTCGTCTGCAGCCGTCAGCACGTCGATATTTACCCAAAGAGGGAAACATCCTCAGCTTAGTAAAAACAAGAACAACATCTCTCGCTTGGAAATGTGGAATTTCAGCAGATTTGTCTCTAATCCCATTTTAATGGTTGTCTGATTAAGAGGTGAGGAGGATTAGCGCTGGAGCTACATGTGTGTGCGTTTTGCAGCACACGTCTTTGTGTTACATATCTGTGTATATTAGGAAGCCTGTTAGTGCAAAAAAGAAACACGTACAGAGGAGTACAGAGGAGGTGAAAAATTGCAGGGTTTAGAAATGAGACGAGGAAAGAAGAAAAATGGCCGCTCGGTTGTGTCATTTCGATTAAAAAACGCTGCCAATTTCTCATCTTGCTAATGTTAGCGCTAACGAGCGGGGCTTAGTGGCAGTTATGTAGATAAAAACTCCTCCTGATTGATTCCAACAGCCCCCACTGACATTTGTTTCACTCCACCTTATTGATCGCACCCCGCTAGCTGAAAAGTGCTAATTAATTATGATAATAAAAGTGCCACGCTTCATTAAAATCCGCCACACGAGGCTGAACCGCGATCCGTTTTTTTTACCCTTTCACTTTGTCTGCCCGCTCCTCCTGCAGCGTCTCGTTTTCTGTTCGACTTCTCATTGTTAGATCGGAAGCCGACATCCCCCGACATCAAATGTAATAAATATTAATCTTGCACTCTCTTGTTCTACTTGTCTTTTTTAATTTACTCTGATGCTGGCAGATAAGTGTCCTCCCACACGCGGCTCCATCCAAAATAATCACACGTTTTTTGCTATTTTCTGCCCACAATCGTCCCTCTGATTGGCACGCTCGTCCTTTTTATCTCATTACATGTTTGGGTTGTTTTTTGATGATTGGCACTCACTTGCTCTCTTTTCTAGGTCGCTTTAACCACATTTTACATTTTCTCCGTGGCCTTTCAGCAGAATCAGAACATGCAGAAACCCGTCGTGATTGACTGATATCGGTTTTTATTTTTGGACAGATTTGGAGAGTTCCTCTGATGTTGGATGCATTTTATTGGAGATACTTTTTTTTTATCCAGGAGAAATAATCCTCATGAAAACATTTTACATTTATGAAAACCAAAAACTGAAACAGAATGATTTTCAGCAGATCGTTCTCGAGTAAACATGGCCTTAGTTTGTTTTGCATCGCCGCTCTATCAAACCTCTGCAGATGATCCAAAACGCAGCAGCGCGACTGGTCTTCAACCTTTCCAAAACAGCACATGTCACTCCTCTGTTCATCTCCTCACACTGGCTCCCAGTTACTGCTCACATCAGATTTAAAACTCTGCTGCTCGCTTACAAAACAGACACAGAAACGGATCCTCCTTACTTTAACTCTCTGATCCAGGTCTACACTCCCCCCCCCCACTACGCTCTGCCAATGAAAGGCGTCTGATCCAACCTTCACAACAGGGTCCTAAGATGCTGACTAGACTCTTCTCCTCTGTCGCCCCCCGGTGGTGGAATGAACTTCCAAACTCCATTCGATCTGCAGAGTCCCTCTGCACCTTTATGGAAAAGATAAAGACAGGCCGCGGTGCTCGCTGTGGAAACAGGAGCATCGACTAGAGCGGCAACAAACGTTGTCGTAGTGCGCTGACAGACGATGCCAAGAATGTGGGAATTGGCAGAAAGAAACACGAGGAAGGAAAAGATAAAAATAAAACAGGAAAGACTAAAAACTTAACCGAGGAGTCAATGAGAAAAATAGACAGGAAACAGAAACACAAGGACACAAATAACAAAATAAAACAGGGAAATCACATTAAAGCAACAATACGGGAAAATACGAAGTAAAGAAAGGCTTCGGTGGACTAAAACTAATTTAGATTTTTAGAACTTTAAACGAGAACGCTGGACGCTGGAAAGTGTTAGCACTATGCTGACATCAGCCTTCTAGATAAATCTTTAGAGCTCTCTTTTTACTTGCGCTCTCTTTGTGTCCCTCGTTGAGCTGAACGAGGGTGCAGATGTGTGTGCTGATGTAGCAGCAGTAAAGCGTTGGAAACATGGAGTATGGATGATGATAAAGCTGTCTGACTGAGTCACAGGCCGCCCTGCTACCACCACCTCCACAAGAGTGGAGCTCTTAATCTATTATCAGCAGACACGAGTGACACCTCAAAAAGACAGAGTGCCCGGTGCCGAGCTCTCGCAGCCCGGGACCTGAAACATTCCTCCATATTTTCCCGCGGCTGTCAGGTGGTCTAATAAAGCGGGGCAGGATGGAGGGACGGTGCGGGAGCTGAGGGTGGATGAAGTATCTCGCACTGATGTAATGCAGCTTATAAATCTAATTTAATTACCCGGTGTGGGGACAGGCTGTAGAAGCCATGACTGGATTTATTGTGTCTTAACTTGGCATCTTAACGACTTTGTGCTTTTAATATCATTACCCTGTAATTTATTCTTTTTTTCCACGCGCACATGCTCACACCGCATCAGCGCGGCACCCGTGGAGCGCTCATAATCTTTTTTCAGCGGCAGGATTTACAGATCGTATACGACTCCTGAGCTCTGACAGATATTGATCCATAAACTCCTGCTTTGACTCGTCCCCCGACGCCCACACTGCAAGTCATCAAGGTGATATCACTGATACAGGCTTCATTTATACCATCATTTCATCGTTTATAAGATCAACGAGCTCCAGAGCAGAGAGCAGGTTAAAATGCCTGCCGGTGTCACATCCCTGTTACAGATCAGTTTAAAAAGAGACTCATTGCTAATCAACTTTCCCTTTAAATAAGCTTTCAAACATGCTGCGTCTGAGTTCTTACTGGTGAGTTTAAAGGATTTTCAGTCTGGTGCATTGATTCCTGTAACTTCTCTCAAATGGACCAGGATGTATACCTTATATGTTGTTAGCTTAAAGCTAAAACATACTGGAAAATGCCCTCAATAAGCTATCAGATTTAGCATAGGGCTTTTTTTAACCAAGCGGCAACCTCTGGTCTTGAAAGATGAAGCTGATGCTGAGGTGCAAAAATCCTGCAATTCATCGAGTGTTTTACAGCAGAGATGAACATGTTTACAGCCTGGTTCAAAAAACCAAATAGGTGTGATTAGCTCATGTCTGGATGGACACACACTGTACGGGGGGTGAATGTTTTGATGACTCATCAGTTTTGATTTGATGAAGGATAAGAGTTATTCACAATAAGGCGTGTAGCTGACCTGATTGACAGGTGGGAGCGGTGTAACGGTTTGTCAGGAGGTTTAAAACCCGCCTCAGCTCCAGCTCTCAGCCTGTCGTTAGGTTGACTGAAAGTTAGGGTGCAGACGGAGCACTGAGGGAATGCTACTTTCAAAATCATGCTAGTTTTTTGAAAATGACCAACCTTGCCTTTAACGTCAGAGAGGGTTCAGTATTAAATCATCATCCTCGTTATTGATTGCTTTTTTTTTTTTTTTTTAAACATCTTGAAATAAAGTTTACAAAACAGGTTGTCTGAGATCAAATAAATAAAAACCTCTCTTCATCTTTCTGAAACACAGATTTACCACGGGGAACTCCCACACCTTTGTGGTTTCCACTCTGCACCGCATCGCTCTTTGTTTGCTCTGCTCCTCAAACCATCCTTCATTCAGGTTTCTTTCATTGCAGCTCGCCCTGCTGCTGCTGCTGCTGCTCGTCTTTATCTCATTTCATCTGTCTCCTCCCTGCTTACACCGCTCTCTCATCCTGATTCCCCCACCGGCCATCCCACGCCCTCCAGTTCAGCCTGTCGGCTTAAATAAAACAGACAAAAGGTGGAAAAATAGACAGGGAGAATTAAGAAGAGATAGAAAGTGAGGGATGAGAGAATGAAGGCAGCTTCAGTTCAGTCCTCCCCCCTCACCTCCCCTCCGCCTCCCACCATGGCGAATAGCTCCCAGAGGCCCCTGTTCCACATTAGCTTAGCTTGCAGCAGAGCCATCGACTTAATGCAATCCCCTAAATGCCTGCTGTACGGCCTCACTGACAGTGACATATTTGTTTTGCAGAGTCCTGCAGTCTGACGTCTGCCACCGAACTAAACATTTGATTAACGCCGCAGGTTTTTTTCAGCTCTGTAATTGGTTGCGACTGCGACCTGCAAACAAATCACAGAGTCTTTCTCTGCCTGTCATCGGACGACAAGGTGTTAGGCAACTAATGAACCTGAAGTTTGAATCAACTCAAACATGGAGGGACATGCAGTGTGACGAAAAACAAATCAGTCAAAGAAACGCTTGCTGCTCGGCTAATTGATCGTTTTCCAGCATCGCGCTGATCAGAAAAAGTCTGACAGGTCAAACTTGATTTGCTTTGTCCACGGGCAGAAAACATGAATGTGACTCAACATGAAGAGTTTAGACGAGGAGGTCGGGCATTTTCTTTTTTCTTATTCATTTCTGTCAGGGCCTAAAGACAATTTCAACCAAAATCTTTAAAAAGTGTTTCTGGATGAAATTAACAACCCTAGCTTTAACTCTTCAGGTGCTTATTTAAAGTCTTTATATGTGATTTTTCACACTTAAATATAATAGAAATCAAGTTTATCCTCTGAAAATAACTCTGTGAGTCATGACTGTCTACAATGGGTGTAACACCCGAGTCCCACTGTCTGTGATGTTTTCAGAGTTTTCAGAGTCCTATCTTCACTTTGTTTACATCGCCCGGACGGCCGGCTGACTCCTCCCCTCGTGTATAAAAGTTGTTTAATTGAGGGACTAGAGAAAAGAAGAATAACATACTGTACTCACTGCTTAACTGTGTTTCTAGATCACGCTCATTTCAGGTAAATTTACATGCAGTGTGAAGATACCAGCAGAATAAAGATCGCTAGCATTAGCATGCTAACACAAGAATGCAGCGCCAGTTGTTTTGGTTTCATGCTGGTGCTCAAGGGCGACATCTGCTGGATCAAAAAATCACATCGCCTTTAATGTCCCTTTAAGTAGCTGGAGTTTTCTTATAGCCATCTCATGAAGGCAACATCAGCTTGATAAGCTAGCTCCAGGTTCTCCAGGTGTTGCTTCAGTTGTTAAAATGAGAGCATTTCATTGGTGGAATATTTGAATATTGACAGTTATCCTTGTTAACTTTAATTCTGAAGAGACAATTACAGTCGGAGTAACATTGATTCATACTATGCTGACTCAATCAAACCTTCCTCTTCTCTTTAACCTCCTCTTCTTCCTCTTCTTCTTCTTCGTCTTTCCACGCACCCAAACATCGAGGCTCAGGCGGATGACGACGGATCACAGCGTCTGTCTCTGCAGCTGACGAGGAGCAGGAGGACGAACACGAGGAAGGTGAAGTTAGAGAACTTGACTATAAAGGGATCTGACCTCGGCGCCCCCCGACCTGACCCCAACGGTTTCACATGTGGTTGAAGGTAAAGCTAGAGAGGTCAAGAAGAGGATCACCGACCCGAATTAAACACAGACAGGGGGAAAGGAAAAAGAGAAGAGAAGACGAGAAGTAGGGCAGAAAGGGGAATTTAAATCTCTGCTGTTTTTTTTTTTTTTTTTTGTATTTGTCCTCATTTTAAAGCTTTTTATGCATTATTTCGTACATTTATCACGCGCCTTATTTACACATGTAGTCCAAAAAAGCAAAGATGGATCACATGTGGCTGAATTTACGAGGCTCTATCTTAAGACCCAGACGCTGTAATGAGATTTATCTGTTTGTGTACAATCACAGTATTTGTCCTCGAGTCTCTTGAGATGCCGTTTTTTTTTTTTTAATTAATGGTAAATAAGTCTCAGATTCATATCGTCTCTAACTTCTTAAGCTCTCTTTTATTGGCCTCATGCATTCACCCTCACATGTGACGCATACACTGAACCGCACAATGCCCTCGTCTGTTTGCGGCGTTGCTAACACGAGTCACACATTCGCTCTGCGCTGCCTATAGAGGAGAGTCGCTTATGACCCGGGGTCACCGCTGCCGAGTGATTCATCTCCTGTGTTTGCAGTTTATACACAAGAATGAAAGCCGCCACACTGCTCACATACAGGCTCCGTCAAAACCTCTTAGCGTCATTTAAACAGCAGCTGGCGCTCCTCTGTTTACAATGATGACACATTAGAGGGATATTTACACAGAGGGAGAGTCACCGTGGTTAGTACAGAGTCATCAGGACGCAGGATGGCTACATACACGTCTTTCTTTTAGGACTTTGAGGGGTTTTTTTTAAGTTTGCTTTGCCTTGTTTTTAAGTTTGTTAAAAAGGAATGCAACAATCTTTTATAAAATATTGAACTGTTTGGTGCGGCGGCATCCACGGGTCAATATCTAAAGGGGTTAATATCCGATCACTAATCACTAAAGTTGGGGGAAGCTGACAACCCTGGTGACATTTCAATCACATGTTTGAAAAATGTTTTTTAAACAGGGCCCCACCTCCTTGTCCTGGGCTCATGGCCCCCTGCAGGACGTTTACTGCTTGTAGCTACACTGCAAGCTAACGCACGCTAGTACAAGCTAACCGCCGGTGTTTGTCACCTTCCTGTCCAACAGGAAGTAGACCAACTCCACGTCCACGGGGAAAAGACAACACAAGGTTCACCCTCGTTTTAGAACGAGCTTTATCCGCTTGGTGTTTCTCCTCACTCTCATTATATTTTCTCTTCTTTGCTGCTACGTCCACGTCCGTCATATTTGCCCGGATTAATCTCGTCCAATCACTGACACTGATTCATTGGCTGGAGGAAACACACCAGCTCCGCCCCCAGAAACGTCCCGAGTCGACCAGAACAAAGCAGAACAGTAAAATCCAGTCAGAGGACAGAGTCTCTGCAGACACAGTCACCAGCACACATGTACGAAGAGTTAGACGTTAGAAGTGTTTTATTTTGAAGGAACAAGCTGCTGACTCTGTCTTTAAGCTCTTCTGTCTCCAAGTAAACTTCTGTCTTATTCTTCTTTGTGTATCTCTTTAAAAACACTCTTAAAGCGTTAATATCTCTTTAAATGGAAATAGAAATCACTCTCACAGTTTTTGTGTCTATTTGGCTTCACAAGGTTCAGTTTTTCTCGAGCGATTTAATTCTTGGCCGAGGTTGCAAAGGCTGAACCAGCACTAAATGTCCCCATTAATATCCATGACGCTGAATCCATTTAAGGTGGATTAGCGTCTCTTTAAGGCGGGATGAGGCAGGTAAAGAAGAAGCTGTTGAGTGAATCATATCTTCTCGCCCTGTTTAATTAATTCTCACAGCGACGTCTGACCTCAATAATCACTGAAATAACATTTAAAAAAATGCACATCCTCGAGGGAATAACATGAAGGCCGCCACTCCCCCGACCTGCCGGGCAGCCGCGGTCAGCGTGCGGCTCGTTGTCAAAACAACGCTGTGCATGTCAGCACAGAGGTCAGGGCTGGGCGGAGAGGAACTGGCACTCCTCACCCTCTGTGGGTGGGGGGGAGGAAGGTGGGAGGTTTGTGACGGACGGAGCCCACAGAGAGAGAGCGTGCAGATCGGTCACAGAGCGGACGGCCTTGGCCGCAGAGAGGAGGAATAACATGATCGCTCAGCAGCCAGCTAAATATTCCTGGACTGTGAGCAGGAAATCCAAAGTTTACAGGAACATTGAATCCATATCTTCCCAGAAATAGGCCGACTGAAGCAGCAAGGAGTCGAGGTCATTCTTCACGTAAACTTTATGAACAAACAGAGTTAAAAAAAACTCCTCTACAAATGAAAATCCTTTTTAAAAGATCTCTCTTTAGTTAAACAGCTGACGTATAATAAGTCAAATTTATATCAAGATTTAATCGTCTGCGTCTGCTAAAGGAATTATTATCACTCCTAGTGTATTTGGCGACACCTGTGGTCACTGGTGGTAACACTGCAAGTGTCTCTTAATACCACAGATCCCGACATTTTTAGAAGCAAATACAAGACTTTAAGAGATATCAGATCAAAACAATGTCTGACGGGACACAAATAAATTAGATTCTTATTTTTATCACATTAAACAAAACTGAGCAATGGATATTTAGCTCAGGGACTGAACCCGGGGTTTGAATTCAGTTTGCAGCTGCACTTCCTCCAGTGTCCACTAGAGTCTGTCTCCTGCAGTGAGTCAGTCCCCATAGAGCCCCATGTTAAAATGTCTAACTTTACAGCTGCAGTTCCTCCAGTGTCCACTAGAGTCTGTCCCTGCAGTGAGTCAGTCCTCATAGAGCCCCATGTTAAAATGTCTAACTTTACAGCTTTGTTCAACGGAATTACAGAGAAATTGGCATCGATTTCCAGAGACATATGTCCTCGTAAGACGATGATTCCTGGCGGGTTCTTCAAGATGCAAGCGATGCAAGACCACATTTTAAAACTTTAATGATATAAAAGTTTTAAAATGTAGTATTGCATCGCTGCTTTGACTGGAGAGCAACACCTGACGCCACCTTTAGGCCGCATCAGAGACATTTACAGACAAATCCAGATGAAAAAAAGATGAATATGCTTCTGTTTACGGAGGTGAGAGTATGAAGTAGCTGGAATAAATACTGCAGTCAATTCAAGGAGACCAACCTCAGATTCTTTCCCGTTATTCTTGAGAAAATGGGCTCAGTAACTTTGGACCAGATAAAAAAAGGAAGACCCACAGATGGCTTTGATGAGAAAAGAGACAGATTTAAAAAAAATAAGCCGAAGGAGATGTGTGTTTGCTCTTCACATGTGGAGTTCTGTGCGTGTGTGTGGCCATGGATGTCTTTTCCTGTGTGATTGCCTGAGTGTGTGTGTGTGTGTGTGTGTGTGTGTGTGTGTGTGTGTGTGTGTGTGTGTGTGTGTGTGTGTGTGCACACGCGCGCGCGTGTGTGTGTGTGTGTGTGTGTGTGTGTGCTGCCAAGTGATTTATGGGCCCTGTCTGCCTCTGCCAGCAGTTTGTCTCTTGTAGCATGGAGGATGAATGGCCCACTGTCAGCCCTGCCTCCACCTCTCCTCCTGCTCCCTCTCTCTCAAATTACCTTTCTTCTTCCTCCTCCTCCTCCTCCTCCGTCCTCTTTCTCACTATCTTATCTCCGCACACGCTCCTCTTCTGCATGCACCTTGTCATCCTCACTTCCTATCACCCCGGCCCATCCTCTCCTCCTGCTCACTTAGTTGATTTGATCCTCGCTTCCCCCTCCTCGACTCCGCCTTCTTCATCTGTCACAGTAGAGAGTGATCTCCTTCCGTGCTTGGACCAAATCCTGACCTCTAATCTCATCTCTGATTTCAGGGACACTTCATCCCAATGTGGTGCATCAATTTCAGCAAGTCTGTGTCCCTATCAGCCTTTTTATATCCCGTGTGATGTTTCACTGGCTGGATGGTGAGTGAGCTCGAAGCCGACGGGAGACGAGAGCAAATCGACAGCTGACTCATGAAGGAGGAAAAAAGAACTCCTGCAACAAAATGCCCATTTTGTCTGCTAGCCCAGTCAACAGTGGTGTCTGACTTCAGTTTATTATCATTTTCAGATCCTGCTAGTAACTGTTTCTGAATTTATTTTATCGCATTTAATATGAATCGATCACAGCATCGTTAAAGGTCGTGTTGTTAAAGGTGACATATCCTCCTCCTCTTCTTCAGTGTAAATAAGTCTCAGAGCTCCTCGAAACATGTGTGTGAAGTTTCTTGTTCTAAATCCCCTCTGATCCTGTATTTGATCATGTCTATAAACCCCTCTATTTCAGCCCTGCTCAGAACAGGCTGTTTCTGTGTCTGTACCTTTAAATATGTAAATGAGCTGTGTTTGACCACGCCCCCTCTCTGGAAGGGCTTGGGTGTCTCGGTCTTTCTCTCTCCATGTCCTATTGTTTACGGTGAGAAGGCAGACTCAGAGGGCAGAACAAACACCTAGCTGTGGGAGTGTCACCCACCTGGGGGAGGGGCTACTGCCATTTGTGATGTCATAAAGTGAAAATCTCCAAACGGTCAGTTTGAGCACACATTTTCTGAAAAGTGGAGCAGGTAAAAGACAGAGAGGATGGACTTTTCTCATCATTGGGGGGTTTGTAGACGGACTAGGGACACATGTTAGTGTTAGAGGAACATGGAGAAGTGGATTTTGAACAATATGTGACCTTTCATACGAAAACATTTGTGATTATCACATTGTAGTTGACTCCCTCGTACCCACTATTTCACATGAAGACCTTTAATCTGACCTCAAGACTTGCCTGGCCCGAGAGGAGGAGGATGGCGGGGGTCCTGGATTGGGCCGGCTCCAGGCCCTGGGCCAGGTTGGGCCACTTCTGAGCTCCGAGCTCTGGCTCAGGAAATAGATTGAAACCACTCCTCCATAGACCAGCATGTGAGTGGACTAGGCTAGGATATGAAGGATGACACAGCTAGAGTCGCCTTTACTGCAGCCATGATTACAAGAGTTTACATCCTAACATTAAATAGCAGTAGCAGTTTTTTGTGAAGATGGTCCTGAAATTGCTGCTCCTGACTTAAAGTGGAGTGCACCTTTAACAGCCTCGGCAGCTACACTGTTCATCCTCCGGCAGCTGTGCTACACCAGAGGCCTGAAGAACGATGTCTCCCGGTGTCATTAATTGTGCTGTCATTATCATAATTTAACATCCTGCTCAGCCCTCTCCGTCTTTATCACTGCCTTCAGTGTTCGCTCATTAATCAGGCCAAAAGAAGAAGAGGAAGAGAGGGCAGACAAATCAAATAAAAAAAAACGACCTCTCTATCAATACTATTTCCAACACATTAGAAAGGAAGCACTTTTTCTTCCACTCCTCCTCCTCCTCCTCCTCCTCCTTCCTTTAGCGCTCAGCCGTCCTGTGCTAATGGTGGATATACTGTGACACGGTAATGATCTGACCACGGCTGCAGAGCACAGCCCGTATCGATCAGCGGCTGATTTATTGCAGGTTACGGCTGATTATTGGGCCATTAATCAGTCTGGGATTACCCTATCTGTAAAACTGCTTACGTTTGTTTATAAAGAGCTCGCCCGGGCGCAGAGAGAGAGAGTGCATGTCCGAGTCCCGGTGACGCACAGCGACTCCCATTTCAGCTCAAAGCTTAGAGAGAGATCACTCCTCGTATGATGTGAAGGCTCGCAGCGCTCAGGGAATCTCTGCTGTGGAAAGAAAGAGACGAATAACTCAACCGACGCAACGTTCCGACGTCTGAAACATCTAAAAAGTTTATTTTTGAAGACTGGAACATAACGGTGATGGTGTTGTACTTGATGCTAGTTACTTCTAAACTTAAAAGGTCACTGACACTTACCAAAACATGTCACTTTTTAAAAACGGTTCGCCGTCATGGTTACAAACTTCTCCAAAACTTTCTTTTCTGTTTCTATAGAGTAGGAAGGAAGGAGAGACAGTTGGGAATGACATGCAGGAATTAAGGCACCCCTCCGCCCCCCGACACGGCCGTTTTGGACGCCCGGGAAGACAGCTCTCTACAATGTTTAGAATTTAGACTGCAGTACCCATTTTAAACACTAGGGATCAGAGTTACATACTGCTCCTTTAATTCAAATGGGCGTTATTTTTGACATGGGGTTGTATGAGGTACTTAGTTTCAAGTTTCTGTTTATTAATAAACCTTAAAATAAAGTAATTAGCACCATTATAAGCTCATCTTTAAGGCGTTTCTTATTACAGGAATATACTGTACATTTGAATGATGCCATTTTTTCTTGCCCGTTTAAGCAGATAGAAACAAACCGTGTACAAAAGGAACATTGAAAAAAAGGATAATCGTCTGTGCTTCATGTTTTTAACCAAACTCTGGGTCACCATCATGAAAACATCCTGCAAAGAACAGCGTCATGAACATAATCCACGACTTTAATTTCCTTCCTTAAATTAGCCGTCAGATAAAAAGATACTGCTTCTGTAGGCCTGCCAACAGCTTTACGGCCTGCCATAAAGCAGGGCGATGTGAGGGGATGGTGGAGGCTTTCCTGTCGTGTGGTTTAACCCACAGCCACTACCTGGAACACAACTTTTACAACCCCTAACAAATTGAGACTAGTGATTTTCCTATAAACGCCGCGCGGGGACAGAAGAGCAGCAGCGGGATGCAGAGGGGTTTTAATGAGAAGGTTTGATGGCCAACGTCCTCCGCCCAAACGCTGCTCTCTCCATTTATTTGCGACGGTGTCCGACTATCCGATTAAACATCCCAGAAACCCTCTTGGCAGCGCTGCCAGCAGGTCCCCCCTCGCGAGCGCCCTGCGATCGTAAAAAAGCCGACTTGACAGCGGCGTCGTAAAGCAGACATAATGCTGTCGTAAACATGTCACGACACCTGCCATAAACATTAATGAGTGTTTATGAATGAGGGTGATGAATCGCAGCGCTCCGGCTCTTCTGGAGGCCGTTCAAGCAAGCAGGGCCGCCGCCGCCGCTGCAGAGAAACACAAAGCCGTGTGCTGAGCCCGAACTTTGGCAGGAGGAGAGTGAAAGCAGCTCTGTACTCAGCAGGATGCCGTCCAGCTGAAAGTCAAAGCAAAGTCATCAAGTTCAGCAGCTCTCACCTGATTTATGTTTTCAATCTGGGATTCATAATCATAAGAAAAATAATAAAGATCCTTCTCAACAATCCCACCATCTCTACTGACACTAAATGTTCAAGAACACTCAACAGAACGTGCCAAACATTTCATCTTCATCATCATCATCAGTGTTTCATGCCGACACCAACCAGATGTCTTTTGCTCTATTAAACCATAGCGGTGCAGAAAGTAATCAGATCCACAAGTTCTTCATATTGACGGTTTGAGACATTTTTAAAGTAACACTCACATGCTTTGAAAAATGCATTGTATGAATCAGTGATTCCCAGAGTGGGGGCCGAGGTTATGACGGAGGTGTGGTACTTATCAATGGAGTAAATTAAATAAATAGTCTACTCAGGGCTTCCGTAGCTTACAGTGTACGAAGTAACAGAAAATGAAAACTCTCAAGCAACGTGAATCCCATTTTAATTAAAGGAGCATTATGTAACTGACAACTAGTGGTTAAAATGGGTACTGCAGTCCAGAATTCTAAACATTGTAGAGAGCTGTCTCCCCCCTCCTCTCTAGAGTGGATGCTCACTCAGGTCACCATGTGGTGGACTCTGAAGCTTCAGTGTTTATCCAGCTCTGCATGGGTCTGTAAACCTTTCTGTGTTCTAACCTCTCTCCATTTTTCAAAAGCATCTCCAATATTGATCCTAGTTTGAGCACGTTTCTGCTCGTGGAGCTTATTAGAAACATGCAGAGGCTTTTTAGGTCGGGTACAATCACTTCTATCTGAACCACTTCTCTTGACCGCTTCCATCACTGCAACACCTGTTGACCTGATAACTGCACTCATATCTGGCAAACTGAGGGGCGTCCAAAACGGCCGTGTGGGGGGGGTCTTAAAAGCGCCTACCTTCTCTGGTCCAAACAAATCCAGAGCATTCAGGAGCAGAATCTAAAGTTAGAAGGAGGACATACTGGCTGCTGCATTGTTGTCAGAGAAGCCAGCACTTCAACATAGCATGTTTCCTTAATGATCAGAGAGTAAGATACCTTTATCATCTCACTCTCTACACATCTCACTGATTGGTCCATTTAGTACCTTTTAAAATTGTCTGCTGCATAACAAAGCAGCACACAGCTTGTGCACGGCTGATGGAAACATGTTACTGTAAAAATCACAGGCTTGGTGCTCAGCGGGCTGCAGGGGGAACAGATCGCCGTAATCCCACTCTCCCACCAGGCGGTCCAGCGTGCCTGTCTGCGGTACTTAGAGATAAACATCAGCGTGCACTCTGCATGACCCGCCACACACCTGCTGAGACAAGGCTCTGTGATATACACACACTCGCACACATAAAATGCAGGTGCAGAGACAGCTTTATGCGCTTTGTCAGAGTATGAATTATGGCACATGGCGTGACAGTTTGTATTTAAGTGATGTCAGCAGATCCAATAAGGCGATGTGGAACAGATGTATGTGAGCTTTATATACTTTGTGTGCTGTGCTGTCAGACTTCCCTGAGGGGGACAAGTCTTAAGACAAATGTGTTGGTAATTTACAAGTGTGCTTAAATACCCATTATTCTTTCCACTGCGAGCTCTCTCAGGATCCGTTGTGCTCGTTCATCATCGGCTGCACAGAGGCAGAACACGGCGAGATAAATGAGCAGCAGCGCCAGAGTTGTTGCTGTTAGGATTGCGTCAGTGTGGAGGCTTCAGAAGGATCATTTCCATTTATTTTGACATTCTCTGTACTTTTAGCTATCATTGCAATCTGTTATGTTAACAGGAACGTGGCAAACGTGCAACAACTGAGTTTGACGGAGCAGAAAACTTGTAGATGAGGAGAAGCCAAGAGTTTAGATCATAATCCTGGAAAGTTGTGTGTTTGAGTTCAGAGAGGAAAGTAGGCGAGGGTGTTCAACTGTTGACACTAAGCAAATACTGTGGATGCTTTTTCCTACATATTTAATCTACTCTGTACTATATTGTTGTATTTGCATGAGGAGTAGCCAGTATCTAAATAAAAACCGGGCTTGAATACTGGAGAGGGGCGTGGCCAATACAATAAACAATGGTGGATAAACTCCATTGTTTTCATTTTCATGTTCCCACCAAACTCTATTTGAAACTGTCAAAGATGGCTGCAGCTACATTTCATGAGGTTTCCTTATTTCAACCAATGAAACTACAAATTGGTAGCTCTCAAAAGAGACCTTGGGGTATGTAAGAAAAAATCCCCCACTCGGTCGTTTTGGACACCCCTCGGTTCACCAGATATGAGAGCAGTTATCAGGTCAAACCAACAAGAGAAGTGGTTCAGATAGAAGTGATTGTACCCGACCTAAAAAGCCTCTGCATGTTTCTAATAAGCTCCACGAGCAGAAACGTGCTCAAACTAGGATCAATATTGGAGATGCTTTTGAAAAATGGAGAGAGGTTAGAACACAGAAAGGTTTACAGACCCATGCAGAGCTGGATAAACACTGAAGCTTCAGAGTCCACCACATGGTGACCTGAGTGAGCATGGACTCTAGAGAGGAGGGGGGGGTTTGTAGTCGAAACGATTCAAGAACAGCCTTCAGTTTTGAAGCTTTGATAGATTAGCTCGAAATGCTAACATTAGCTTGCACTCAGCGTGACAGGCTGTGCCTACTTAGTTGCTCGCTAACCTAAGACGGGACGTTTTTAAGGGAAGGGGTTTAGCAAACTGAGAGAGTCTGTTTCGGTCAATCCTCTTTTTATTGTCTCACTTAAGCCCTGAAAACTCTCCCGTGTGTCTCTCAGCACCGCCAACTAAAACATCCTCCATTGTGTGCAAGAGCTGTTGTCACTGTGCAGTGAGCAAATTGAAACGTACGACGCCATGACAATGTGGCAACACAAAACACTCGCTGCGCACATCAATCAGCGCCGCACGTGGGATGACGCTGTTTTATAGCGAGGGTTACAGTAAATCACACGGTGACGGTTTAATCCAGAGGAGAGTTTTTTACAGGAAGGAGGGGGGGGGGGGGGGAATTCAATTTCCTAGCATGCCCGAGCAAAAAGGTATGCTAATATAATACAGGGGAGGAAACACTGAGAGCGAGCTGAGAGGAGGGAGGGTTTGTTGTTTTCTCAGGGGTCTCACACCTTTTCATGCTGTTCAGTGAGATTACATTTCAAAAAATGCCACAGACAAGACAGACAGGATAATCAATCAGGTGGGGACAAAACACACAAACACATGCACACGCTCGTTCCTGTGCGGCGATGTCTGCTGCTGGCTGTGTCTGCCTGCAGGAGTCATAAATCAATGCTGTGTTGTCAGAGGGAGAGAGAGAAACAGAGCAGGGGTACAGTCTAATCCACGCTCTGTTACACTCTCTCTTTGGCTGTGGGAAAAAGTGACAGAGGACAGATAATGCCGGCTGATCTAGTAGTGTGTGTGTGTGTGTGTTTGTGTGTGTGTGTGTGTGTGTGTGTGTGTGTGTCCTTGTAGCTGGCCACAAGTTGCAGACAGAAACCTCATTAATGTAACACAGTGGAGTTGGCTCAGAGCTGACCTCATTATTCTCCTTCCCCAATCTCCCTGATAACAAAGTGTTGCCCTCTACTCGAGTGTGTGTGTGTGTGTGTGTGTGTGTGTGTGTGTGTGTGTGTGTGTGTTTGTGTTTGTGTTTGTGTTTGTGTTTGTGTTTGTGTAAAGCTTTCACAGTCATGAATCAGCGCTACTAGCCAGCGTCACACTGTTTGGATAGCAGCATCTCCTGTTTAGTAATTATAGCGCTCGGGGTTCATATTGCTCCAGTAAATCTCTCTCATAAAAAAAAAAAAAAAAAAAAAAAACACCAGTGGATGAGAGTCATAGCAGCAGGAAAACACAGGTAAACAAACGGTGCAGGGAGAGAGCACGGAAATAATACTTTCACTTTGTCATCGGTTTGTTTTTGCCAGTAAAAGAACAAACAAAAAAAGTCCTTTTCGGATTCACCACTAGGGACTAAAGCTGGAGGTGTTTGTTAGAAATAATGCCGCAGCAAGTCATCTAAGACAAACTTTAAGTGGAAGGAATACGATTTACAGTTTCCGCTTGGACATCCTTCCACTTCAGAGAATATTTCAGTGGAGTGAATGTGATGACGTGCCCTCTAGGATGGCCCTGCAGTAGTGACAGCATGATGCAGGGTTGTACCTTTCTGATGCAGAAAGTATGTTGCCGTCTTAAAGCTGCTTTCACACTTACAGAAAACTCCTAAAAAAAACCTCCTGAAGTTTCCAGGAGGCGGAGCATCATGTGTGAACGCTAACAGCTGAATGTTTCTCTCTTCACCTGGAGTTTCTGTGCAATATTAACCTTAAAAACAAACAACAGTGTAATTATATAATGTGAAAAATATGTGTGCAATAACCTCAGGTGCAATAAGAGATGTAGAAAGTAGAGACAAGAAAACATATTTATATTTTCATTTCATTGTACAGTGTTCCCCTTTGTTATTGTTTTGTATTATATCTTTAATACAGTGTATAGCTTCTGTACAATTTATTTAAATTTACTTAGCTGTTACTACAACTTATTATTTTTTTTATTTTATTCATACTTTTCTACTCTTTTTTTTTCTTATAATGCTATTCTATTTTATATATAATTTAAACTTTTTTGTAGAAGCTGACTCAGGGAGAAACGCACAAAAATTCCAATGTACCTGTACCTGTGCAAATGGCATTAAACATCTATTCTATTCTTCCAGCCTCCTCGTATTTATTCTGCAGAAAGTCAGAGTGAGCTGATGTGAGAACGCAGCAGGATATAATCAGGAGAATTCACCTGGAGCCAGTGGGAGGAGCCAGTGGGAGGGGCCAGTGGGAGGGGGTGGTGTCCTTTATTCCCTGTGATCGCTGAACGACCATAGACTGTCTGCACGCCACCTCTACCATCTCCGTGCTCTAATCAACCTGCTGCTGCATGTTTCCTGTTCTCCAGGATGTTCTTCTCCTCTCTTTAGTTCACATTGAGATTCTCTTCAACTACACGCAGCGTTGATACAAAGACAGATATTCTTCTTTCGCGCTGTTCTTTTTACCCCCGCCCCCCCTCCTGTCTGCTAGGGAAAGTTTCCCTCTGTGAGGTGCATGTGTGAACAACCAGGTCAGGAGGATTTCAGGAGCAGTCCTCCTGAAATGATCTAGTAACTTTCAGGAGTTCATGTGTTAAAATCGGCTTCGGTGCGGCCTCTCCAGTCAAGAAAACAAAACGCTGTGCCCTATTTCAAATGATTCCTTTCACATTTGAATACATCAGGTACATATTGCTTTTGGACTTACAGTCTGCCACCACAGCTAGCAGTAGATGACAAAAATGTTGGAGATATTTTTGATGCTCCGGCCCTTTAAGGACACACAGTCGGAGCAGCCACATGTTTTATAATGGGAGACATTTGAGTGTGGAGCTCTCTGGGTAAGTACATGTTTGGGCTGTCAGGCTGTAATGTGGACAGCTGAGAGCTGCTGTAAGGAGATCTGCTGTTGATGACGGTGATGATAGCGCGGCTTATTGGCCTGTAACTCCGCTGTCTGCTGTAATAGCTGCGCTGACAGATACAGACCACCCACTTTCCTCTGGCCAGAACACATTCATCATACTCTTAACTTCTCCTTTTTTCCCCCACCACAACATCTCAGCCCAAGGCTAGAAAAATATATATCCAAAACAGGCCGTCCACACGTTCCACTTTTGAACAGAGGGGATGTTATAGATTTGCAGGATGAGACAGAATAATAAAGCATCGTGATTCTGAGGGTCTGGTTTGTATTGAGGAGTCGACCGCAGCGCAGCAGGCCAGAGTTTTGGTATGAAGAGTGGGCAGAAACAGAAAGGAGTTACCAGCTCACTCATTCCTTTCCTTCTTTTTTTCTGGACAAATTAAATTAAATTGATGTTTTTTCCTGCTCAGTAAAATCACATGTTTCTTACTTGTCATGTACCGTTAAAGGATTTTCTGCATATTTTTGCATCATTTGACGTGTTTTGAATTACAGGTATCACTCTATGCAGGGGCGTGTCCAGAATTTTTTGGACTGAGACCCTGCTGCCACCTAGCGTTATTTTCTGGGCAGAACAAGCGCTGGCTGTGCGCCCTGGAATGCTTCCATGAAGTGTTTGTGCGCAAAGAAGAAAAGCACTGCTCGTCTGTCCTGTCTCTATGACAACAGTCTGTTGCCAAAAGAGCGCCGGAGACGTCAAGAGCGCCTTTCTGAAAAATGTAAAGATTTTCAAATTGAGCGCTCGGAGTGGCTGCATAATAAAAGCGCGAAAAAATGACGCTGGGCGTTACGCTTTTTCTGCTTTCTACTTTTTGAAAACAATTGAACAGTTGTGTTTTAACATAAGTCCCGCCTCTGACAGCGTAAATGGCCAATCACAGTTTTGGGGTGGCCAATTTGATTAACTAGGTGGGCCCATGCCACCCCACTGGGAACCCCTCTGGGGCGGCTGTGTCTCAGTTGGTAGAGTTGGTCGTCTCTCAACTGGAAGGTCGGGGGTTCAATCCCCAGCTCCTTCAGCTACATGTCCGATTTGGCAAAACACTTAACCCCAAGTTGCTCCCGCTGCTTCGTTGGCAGCGTATGAATGTGTATGAATGGATGAGTTAATACTGATGGACTCTTTCCACAGCAGCCTCTACCATCAGTGTGTGAATGTGTAGGTGTGACCTGCGGAGTAAAAGAGCTTTGAGTAGTCCGAAGACCAGAAAAGAAAGTTTCCTTGAGGCTGCACTTTGGGTGTATCAGCTAATTTATCACTAACTTTAGTGACAGTAATTATGTTTTTAGAAATCTCCTCTCTGCCCTCTCATTTGAACTTCATGTAGTCACTGAGCATGCAGCGTCTTGATTTCTATTCCAGACGAGGAAAAAGGTTTAGTTTACTTTAAAGAACTGCACATTTTCTCCTGACCCATAACTCAGTCGTCTTCATGAGATATTGGGGGGCCTCTGGGATCTGCTAGCCGGGGCAGTAATTCAATGCCCGATCCATATGTGTGTGTCGCTCAGAGCTCGCTGCATTTGCTCCCCCCTGCGATCCTGCTTCACCGACTCAGAGAGACCTTCAGAGCTCGATCGTGAGGAGGAAGTGATGTCACAGCCTCGTATCAACAACAAAAGCGAAAGGCTGCTGAATAGGTTGATTCATCTCATCTCAGGAGAGAGATTCCTGCCATCTCTCTCTCTCTCTCTCTCTCTCTCTGACAGTGATTAATGACCCTCAGCTGCCGTGTGCTTCCTCGCTGACACTCCCATCTTTCTTTTCCTCCTGTCTCACCCGATAGAGGGATTAGAGTGAATCTAGCCAGAAAAGAAAGCGATTGATGCCACATGTTTTTAATGGGGTGGAAAAAACCTGACAGTGGTCAAACCTCGGAGAAAGAAAGAAAGAAAATCCAGGTTATTTTTTAGGTGTTTAAACAAGTGTCAGTTTGTTTGTTTTATTTGGATCCAGCATAGCGAGAAGCTAATCTTACAAATTCATATTACATTTTACAAATTCATATTATATATTATTCTTTTCACACTACACAAGCATTCCACAACATTTCTTCAATAACTAAAAATAATAGACAATTTACATAAATGAACAAAAAAAACAAAAGAAACAGTCAAACGCAAAGGCTCCGTCTGATTTACAGCAGCTAAGACATAACATGGTTACACAAAAAAGGCTCAGTAGTCCTATCAGTACTGACTAAAGTTTCTCCGTAGATAATGTTCTGTAAGACTTCTTTTAAAACTGTATACAGTGCTTTGTTGTTTAACATTACTTGGGAGTGAATTCCATTCCAGCATTGTTCTGTATGTTACTGAACGTTGAGATGCTGATGTTCTTAAATTAGGAAGAGTAAAACAACCTCCCACAGCAAAAAGTAACACTTTTTGAAGTAAAGTGGTAATACTTTATATTAAGGTGCTTGTAATAAGCATTAATAACAGGTAATAAGTCACTTATAAGTCACTTATAAGACCTTATTAGATTCTTATTAACACAAATAAGACTATATAAGTGTTAATATAGGCATAATTAACAAATTTATTATGTCTTATAAGACACTTAAAGGCTCTTATTAGAAACACCTTATATACCGTCATAAACATTAATAAGATGTTTATGAGCATTAATAAGACTTCATGAGTGTTAATTAAACTATAAATTAATTTATAATTGGCTTGTAAGATATTAATTAACACAGAAATGTGTTTATAGACCACTTATCAACGTTCATAAGATGTTTATTTACATTGATAAGACTTTATTAGGTTCATATCAATGCTTTATAAAGGTTAATAAATACTTTATTATGCACTTATTAACAGTTAATAAAGCTCCTCTGCAGGTACTGGATCTAAAGTGGGAACACTACTTATAAAGATTAATAAATACTTCATTATGCACTTATTAACAGCTCAGTGGGAACAGGGTCCAACTTTCCAGTAAACGCAGAAACAAAAAGGAGATCTGTTGAACTTCTACTCAAACAGTTTTTTGAAAAAAAAATGCTAGTACAAATACAAGTATTATCTTTAAGGTTAACTGTAAACAACATTATGAAAACATTTGGTGTATCATAGCCACCAACATATCTGATCAAATTCAGGGAAAAAGCATAGTTGTTTTTAACCCTGGTATTGACAAAAGAACCAAATTACGTACTTGAAAACGGGAAACTTCCAAGTGCACCAGAGTTCGGTTCGCCCTGTGAGAACGTGGTCCGAACCAAGCGAGGGAAGTTAACCAAAATGCAGTGCATTGTGGGTTAAATTTGGCCGCCTGTAAACGATGTCAAATAGGTTTGCTGAGTGTGGCTAACGTTAGCATCGCTAACAACAGCCTTCAGTCCTCCTTACAGGTTGAAGTATTCATGCCTGTGCTAAATGTGGTCACACCTTTTTCTTCATTTTATAGATCAAACTACTGCCAAACTGTGTAGTGCTATTGGATGCCCTTCTTCCACTGTCCTGTTGTTTACTTCCAGGTCAAAGCACAGCATTAGGCCAGATTGCAGTATAGCTACTGACTCAGGCTGCCTTTTTTTTTTTGGTGTCATGGTTTGGTCGACACATCTTTAAAATATAGAAATTCCTTAAACCAAAGTGTTAAATGGTAGAGTTGGCTGATTGGTCACTCACAGCTCTACTCAGCATCCCTGTTTACTGGACAGTTACAGCGGATAGACCTCTATCTTAAAGGATGACACCAACCCCTTTGCGCAGTTATTTTCAGCTTATTTCCTGTGGACGGAGGTCCAAAGGTGCAGAAGAAAGTTTCCTGCTGCTATCACTGAACTAAACTAGCTGTCGCAATATTTGCACAAACAAAACTAATTTTATCTGAGCAGAAGAAATAATTAATTTATTCAGGCAAGTTTGACTTTTTGTTTAACATTCGCTGTTCTCCACTCCAGTTGAAACACAATCTGCAGTCCATCCTTAAAAAGGGCCATTCCAACAACTTGAAGCACAGTCAACAAATGCAGTGAGTAAAACACTCCCTTTTCTTGGGCTGACAGGAGGACACCAAAAATACAAAAGGACAGACCTTGGAGTGCATCTTCAAACACAATCAGATGAAATGTAGAACACTTCATTCTCTGCAGCATGAGAAGTTCACAACAGGACGAAGATGATCTACAGATTTTGATCACAAGGACTAGAAGATAAAACAGCACTGTAAAAAAACAACTAGTTATGACTTAAAATAGTTAATATTGAGTTAAATGAATTAATCAATTTAAATTGAATATATATATATATTTATATTTTAGTCAACTTAAATCAGTTCAGCGTATACATTTTTAGTGATTCTCTTTGCTTTTGTGGAAACTTTCAACTTCCTTTCAAATACAAATTTAAAAAAGAGGTATAATCTCTAAAGGTTATTCGTTTTATCAAACCAACCAACTTTAGTTCTTCAACCTTTGATAGCAGATCAGATAAAATAGCACGTCTAAACATTTACAAATGTTTTTACCACTTGTTGGTAAAAATATTTCCCCTCAAGAATGTGCAAAAAATCAGTTGTCCTTCTTTTGCTGCATTTATCATTTACCGGTCACTTTTCTCAGTATTTTCAGATGCAATAAATGTATAAAATCAGGTAATTTACACATTTAATGAGGTGATCTTACTGTGGTAACACAAACATTTCAGAAAAGATCTGTGAGAATGTTCAAATATTTCTTGGAAGCTTTCAGAAAACTCTCTCAGTCCATGGACCCTTGAAGGGGGCAGTGGTCACCACCAGTATTCAATAGGCTCTTGTGTATGACTTAAAATGTATACTGTACTTCCTTTTGGTAGTCAAAGTTAATTGCATACAGCAGACCCATGAGCATAGCTACCATATGCTACCAATAGTCATGCTGCTTGATCTGATGCTCCAGGACGACCTCATCTTCTATCACCAGGAGGATGCTGACGTTCATATGCTTTGTTATGCCGTCCTCAGTGTCTGTAGATTTACTAAAGACAGAAAAAATAGATATAGCTGTAAATTGTTTGTAATACTCTCTGAGAAACAACATTTTTAGCTGGCAGATCCCCCATAATCCTTCACTCTGAGGGTGAACTGAGCACAGACACAAAATATGGCAGCGCCCAGTAAGACCTCAGGGTTTCTCTCTTCCTGCAACCCTAGCCCTGTGGTAACACTTAGGGGAGTTTACAGTCAGCTGAATCAGCACATAGAAAACTTGACATAACATTGTGACAAAGTGTGTGAGAAGCTCTTCTCTTAATCACCACTCATCACTTAAGTCTTTATTTTATATCAAATCACATCATTAATGACAGTTGTGTATTTAGCTTGAATTTATTTGTGCTTGTGTAAAATTGCAGTACTTACTATTATCCCGGGTTTGTTTGTGTTAGCAATAAGTTTCAGTTCACATCAAAGCATAAATCAACTTAAAGCAAACACACAGTCTTGACTTAGTTCAGTCATTTTTATTTAGTTTCTGGAACTGCAAAATATCATTTTTTGTCTTATCCATACTTACCTCTGTTTGTTCTTTTGTTCAGTTTCCCATGTGGTTCCATGCAGCTAAAAGGGGATAGCCCAGCACTTCCTGGGTATTTATCAGATTGATGATGTCATCGCTGACATCACTGAGGCAGACCATTTTGAAGGAGTTTTATTTCTGAGAAATGTTTTCTTTCTAATAATTTCTTTCATGTTTGAGTTACTGGTAGAATGTAATTTAAATATTTAAAGTTAATTTAGGTGAGTAAATGATCTGAGGTTAATTTAAGGGTTTATGTAGATTTCTTTGCTTTAAGAAAAAAGTGTAAACCCACTACTTGAGTTGTGCTGCACCCAGCTGCGGCCATTTTGTTAATGGGGTCATCTATAAAGTCAGGAGACGTGCTGCCTTTAATATGTTTCTTAGTCTGATTTAATCATGAAGTAAGTTGCCTTATTTACACTGAACTTTTGTTGTTTTGTTAAGTTAACACGTGTTGGTTTAATCACTGTAAGTAAATACTCACCTCTTGGAAAATCTTCATCTGCTGAATTGCCTTTCTACAACCTTCCTAGACATTTGTGCTGACTACTTTACAAACATTGAGATTGACATTTCTTTCCATGTATCTAACGATGTGGAAAATTCAAAGCTTTGGTCTGCAGGGACTCAGACTTTTTCTGACAAAGTCCAATCAATCAATGTGAACACTGGTGTGCCAATGTGTAAGTGTGGAACTGCTGGGTTTTTTTCAGATGCAGGCAGATCCCAGTCTTTCCTTCTCCAGTGGTTCAAACTGGAGTATTGTTGTTGCTGATAAAATGGTTATCCTGTTTTGATCAGAGTTATCAAACCTTCCTGCTGCTTCTGGTCATCTCAGTAAGTTCCTCTCGTCTCTGACTCACTGTTTGCTATCTATCAGGGGCCTGTATCAGAAAGAAGGTTCAACAAAGTCTCAGGCTGTTTTTGAGACATCTACTATACTTGAGTACGTACTGATTTCTCTGGCAAAATATTCAGTAGATCATTCTACTGTCTTTGCTGACTGTTTCCCACAATGCAATGCGCCAGGTCAAAGATTGAAAAAACGGACAGCAATGGCTATGGTACCAGAGAAAATAAACAGGAGGTTTCAACAGGGGGACGCATCCAGTTCGGGTAAGCCTCCCATGTGGGAGGGGCCAGCCAGCTAGCAGGCCAACAAAACCCTCTAGCAAAAAGGTAATTTGTTATTTACGTGGACTTGAAGGCCATACTAAACCCATCTCTGCTAATTGTGTCCATTCTTGGAACCATTCTTGGGGCTTTGCTTGACTCTGGCAGGGATTAGACACTGGTACACAGGAAGTTTGTACCACCCAACATTGTCAGCAGCAGTGACACCATCCTTATCTGTTGTGTTCATGGAGATGAGAAGCCTTATCCAACAGCTGACATCTACATTAAGGTAAAAGGTCAAACTTACCTTTTGAACATTGGGGTTGCTGATAATCTGCCTTTTGATGCTGTTCTAGAAAGACCTACCAGTTCTTTTGACTTGTTGGAGCCATAACAAAGCAGACAGTGTAACACTGTGGTAAACAGAATGCAGGCCATGCAATCCAATGAGCTCCTTTTCAATGAGGAGTTGGAGACCACACCTGGGAAGTTTCGGAAAACCCGCAGACAGAGAAGGCACAAGAAATTCCAAAAGACAGTGATGACACCACCAACCATCACTGAGCCAGAGTTACCACTAGGGTTTCAAGTTCCAGGTAATATAAGTGATATACAGAAAACTGATCCGTCCTTGGTCTCTCTTTTCCAGAAAGCAAAGGAGAACGAGTCGGAAGCTGAGTTGGACATCATAAGTTATGAGAATATCCTGCAAAATGGCATCCTCTATCGTCAACAAGAGTCAGCGTTGCAGCTAGTGGTTCTCCAAGCAGCTAGAAACGCCATACTTGCCCTGGGGCACTCGGTTCCCTGGGCTGGCCACCTGGGCCCACAAAACCACAGCTCTCATTAAAAACCATTTCCACTGGCCTGGCCTGCGCAGAGATGTTGCTCAGTTTTGTGAACTAACATCTGCTAAAACACCCCCAGAGCTCCACTTCAAACACTACCCACTATTGGCACCCCATTTGAGCACCTTGGGATGGACGTTGTTGGTCCTGTAGACACAAGCAAAGCAGGAAACCGTTATATGCTGGTTAGTAGTTAGTATGCTACCAAGTATCCAGAAGTCTTTCCGCTAAAATCCATAAAGGCAAAAGCAGTTGATCTCTGTTTGGTACAATACTTTTCAAGGGTGGGTTGACCTGATGCTGTCCCTGGGGATCATCGAGTGGTGTAACCCAGTGACGCTCATACCAAAGAAGGATGGAAGAATAAGGTTCTGCATTGATTTCAGGTACATGAATTCAATTTCTTTATTTGATTCCTATCCAACACACAGAATTGACGAACTGCTTGAAAGCCTTCAGGACACCATGGGGCCCTTTCCAGTAATATCTGGATGACATTATCATTTACAGTAACACGTGGCAGTAACACCTGGAACATCTGCAAGCTGTCTTGGAGCGCCTTCATTCTGCCGGGCTGACTGTCAACCCATCGAAGTGCGTCTTTGTTGCTGCAGAGACAGAGTACCTGGGTCACGTCATCGGTAATGGGGTTGTATGCCCTCAGGTCAACAAACCCCAAGTTTTGGTAAAGGAAGACTGTGCAACGTTTTACACATGCATACAGCAGAAATCAAGTATATCCTCTGTAAATGTCTCTGAGTCATGACTGCCTACAATGCTCGAGTCCCGCTGTGTTGTTTTCTGAGCCGTGTTTACTTGGACGGGAGGCCTTGCGTATGAAGTAGTTTTAGTCAAGAACTAGAGAAAAGAAGAATAATATACTCACTGCTTATTTGGATGTCATGTTAGATCACGGTCATTATGTGTCAATTTATGTTCAATGTGAAGCTATGAGTTAATCGAGTGTGCTAACGTTAGCCTGCTAACAACAATGCAGGCCACAGGTGATTGCAGCAAAGAACAATTTTGTCCTCCACTTGCTCTTAATGGTGCTTTATTATGATGCGTTCTAATTGATTACTCCTTTGTGTGAACGCGAGTGGAGAGGGGTTGGAGGTGTGCTGCTGGAGGAGAGCGGACGGCTCAGAATAGTGGAGGTGTCCCCAAACAGCAGTTTGTTTTGGTTTAATGCTGGTGCTCAAAGGGGCGGCATCTACTGGATCAAAAAAGTTACACATTCTTCCTTAAATAATGATGAATGAATTTAAATGTACGCTTTCAAATAAAATCTTTCCTGGAAATGTTGGCGAGATTGACAACCATCACGTATGTCTTTGTGTAGATTTTTATAACATTAATCTCTTCACAGGTTGATAAAGAAAATGTTCTGACTCTCTGGATGATGTTCCCTCATCAGGCCAAGATCTGCTCGCTCACTGTCAGCGATGGCTTAATTCCAGGTACGCTCTTGTTTACAAGTACAGTATATATACATAGCTAAACACTTTAAATACCATTTCAACTCCTGAACATTTATTATCATCTTATTAACATTTAGTGACAAGTGTAAAAGGCTTGTGTCTTGTTTATTGCTGCATTGTTTTCCTTTTGGGGTTTTATTGAGACTTTATTTTTGTGTATTGTTGGGATTTTTACGTTGTGTAAAGCACTTTTTAGCGTTGGTGTTTGATAAATGCTTTGTAAACAAACTATGATTTCTAATGGGTAAAAGAGACAGAATGAAGAATAGAAACACAACATGAAACAGTTGCACAAAGTTCAAAGGCCTGTTGGAAAAGATTGTGTGATGATTGTTGTTGTCTTTTCTTCTGCGTAAGGATACCCTGAGTCTTTGGGACCTTCACTTCCTGGTCATGAGTCACTGTTGGCCTGTTCTGGTCGTTCATGACTTTGAACTCACCAGAGTGCTGCTCTGCTTCCATGTAATCATTCTAATTGAACTGACTTTGACAGGGAAGTGTACGGAGTGTGGAGTTCTTCATGCTGATCACCCGCCACAGTGGAGAGCAGTGTCCTGAGCTTCTTCTACAGTATATCAAGGTAAGACAACACCACCAACCCTTGTGACTTGCTCAAAACATTCAATTATTTTCAGGATTGTAACCCTTTAAAATACAAGGTTATTAGTTTAATGGTGATTAGAGTCTTTGATATGTCAAAGAATTTATTTGATTGCATTAGTCTTTTTATGGACACCTTCATGGCCAAAATGTACACACAAAATCTGCAAGAAAATTATAAATATTTACTTTTGAATTTTGCGGTTTTCTGCACTTTTTATGGCTTTTGGCGGGGAGAAGAGGGAAAGAGCTTTCTAACCAATCAGGTGAGACTCCCAATATGCTAACAGGTGTATTGAAAAATGCCTATAGTCCTGTGCAATTACCGTTAGCCACGATGCTAACAAGATACATGTAAAATGTCATATGCCACTGCTAATCAGTTAGTGTTTGTGTTGGGAAAAATGTATTTATTCAGGCTTTTTGTGATCTGTAAGAGCAAAGGTTTGACACCATGAAGGGTGAAAGTAGCTTAGCCACAGTATGTATGTAAATGAGTAAGGAATAGTTTAATGCAAGTTATGATGAAAGTTTTTCCTCTTTTGTTAATTTCACTCTCTTTTGTGGAGTCTCTCACACAGACCTTCAGTGTTTCATAGTGCAGTTATTACAGTAAAGTGTCCTATGTTGTCTAATCAATAAAAAGCTTAACAGTAAATTGATAAAGAATATCTTTAACCTTTTTTGTAGTACAACAGAGCTAATGGAAAATTGTGAATAAAAACAGATGTTATTTTAATAATTGGTGTTAAGTGCTTAAATTGAGATGAAGCCTGTGTTGATGCTGACGTGCATGTTTATCTTTATAGGGGTGATGTGACCTGTCTGTAGGTCAGGTTTTGGTAAAAGACCATCCACCGTAGAACTGTGAGCAGCTAACTGGATAGTGAGCCCAACCTTCGAGACCTCAAGTGGGATTAAGAAGACTGTTTCTTCTAAGGAAGAACTTCCTTCGCTACATCAGAGCAGAAGCACAGATTAAACAGAAACACACACCTGGATTGAGCCCCAATCACTGGGTTTAGACACTTCAAATGTCTGTTTTATTTCATGTGCACACTTTATTAAATTAGTTGTTAATTGTATATTGCAATTGTGACCTGCAATATTTGTGTTTCTTACATACAAAGTTTGAAAAGGTATTCCTGTGTGTGTCTCTTGACTGGGTTAGTGTCAGGGTTCAGACCTTGGGCTCCAGGAGTCCTAGTCTTCTGATGTTTGTCCACCTTCAACACTTTATGTACAGTAACATGGGACTGTGACACACCAAATGTTTTCATAATGTTGTTTACAGTTAACCTTAAAGATAACTTGTATTTGTAGTAGCTTTTTTTTTTTTTTTTTTTTTAAACTGAGTGGAAGTGTAACAAGTCTCCTTTTTGTTTCTGTGTTTACTGGAAAGTTGGACCCTGTTCTCACTGAGCTGTTAATAAGTGCATACTAAAGTATTTATTAATCTTTATAAGTAGTGTTCCCACTTTCGATCCAGTACCTGCAGAGGAGCTTTATTAACTCTTAAATGCATAGTAAAGTATTTATAAACCTTTATAAGGCATTAATATGAACCTAATAAAGTCTTATTAATGTCAATCCACTATTATGAACATTGATAAGTGGTCTATAAACAAGTTTCTTTGTGTTAATTAATATCTTACAAGCCAATTATAAATTAATTTATAGTTTAATTAACACTCAGGAAGTCTTCATAATACTCATAATAATAACTTTATTTCTGTAGCACCTTTTTAAAAACACAGGTTTACAAAGTGCTTTGACAAACAACAAAAACAAGAACAAACTAAACCAAACACAGAAGAACATAAACAACAACAAGAACATAACAAATACTAAAAATAATTAAATACAATTCAACAGAAAAGAACCCAAAGTGCACGATACACAACAGACATTAAGAACCATCACAAGAACCATCACAAGAACCATCACAAGAACCCAACAACAAGAGCTGAGACCAAGAGGAACCAAAGATTTAAAAAGATGTAAGAAACTAAAAGAGATAAAAGTAAATCAAAAGAGAACAGCAATAAGAAGGTAAGAGCAGGAAAAGAAATAGAAACAAGTGAATAAAGGATCAAAAAACCCAAAACTATAATATTAATAAAAATAAAAAGTAAATATAAATATGAAACATAAATAGACTAAGATAAGAAATGATCAAGTTAAAACATAAGAGGAGTTAAGATATGAGCATAAATAAAAGGACAGTAGAAGATAAAAATAGTAAAACCAGAAATAAAATCAGATTAGAATAAAATGCTGCTCTTGCGTCTTTAACTTCCTTTTGGTATTGTTTCATTGTATCTCTCCATATTTCATAAAATACATGCAAGCCTGTTTTCTTCCATTTTCGTTCTTTCCTTCTGCAGTCTCTTTTTAGATCCTGAGTCAGTTCGTTTAGCCATGGCTGTGGGACTCTGTTAGTTTTTTTGTCTTTATAGGGAGCAACAGAGTCCAGCACAGTTTGAAAGGTGAGATTGAAAGAGGAGACCAGTTCCTCTGTGTTCACATTTTGGTTAAAGGCAGTTGAAGAGACAGAAATAGCTGAGGTGGCTGAGATAAAACCATTCTGAATAAAACCAGTTTGTGGTCTGACACACAGATATCCTTTGTCTCAAAGTTGTTAGGGCAGAGACCGCTGTATAAAACAAGATCAAGTGTGTGGCCCTTAGAGTGAGTGGGTTCCTGTATTGCCTGAGTAAGGTTAAAAGATTCTAGAATATCCATAAAATCACCTGCGAGGGACTGAGAGGGGCAACAGACATGTATGTTAAAATCACCTAAAACAAGGATTTTATCATACTTAGAAATAAAATGTGATAAAAACATTGTTAGGTCTGGGTGGTCTGTAGATGATTAAAATTAACACAGGATCTTTTAAGTTACCAATAAAACCAAGATGCTCAAATGATGTAAAATGAGTGTGAATAATTGGAGAGCATTTAAAATCTTTTCTATGAATAACAGCAACCCCCCCTCCCCGGCCTGACATCCTGGGCTGATGAAGGTGAGTGAAATCAGGGGGGGTTGCTTCAATCAGAGGACTGCAATCTCCCATGGTCAACCAGGTCTCAGTGACAATAAAAAAAGTCAAGATTATTATGATTTATAAAATCAAGGCAGATAAAAGATTTATTATTAAGGGATCTGATATTTAAAAGACCAAAGTTAGCTGAAGTGCAATTAAAGGTTGGTTGTGGAAGAGGTTGGAGGCGTACTTGGGTGAGATTGGAGTGGTTACAGTAATTGACAGGTGACAGATGTTGATGAGACAGTCTGCAGGTGACGTGTACAGCGATAATGAATTCAGTGCATTCGTCTCTCAATGATTTTATAAACTACTTTTTCATCAATAACTTTTCTGCACTCTTGTAAAGCACTTTGAACTGCAATTTAATTTGTCTGAAAGGTGCTGTATAAATAAAGTTTGATTGATTGATTGAAAACGTGGAAAACTTTCCAGCTCTGTCCATTTCGTTTGCATTCTACGCTTTACTTTTGGTAATTATATACGATGCATGTCATTCCATCGTGCTTCTGGTGATATCCCAAATCAGACAACAACACGACTCCCGCTCTGTTTCGCATTCATGCTGTTCAACTTCCGGGTCTAAGCCCGACGGGGGGACAGTGGAGCATGCTCAGAACATTTAAAAATAATGATGCATTCATCACAATCACCACAATTAAAACTTTCTGGAAAGTTATTATTTACAAACGTATAAAGAGTTTATAACATGACCTCTTGTCCTTAAATTAAACAGTGAGTCAGTGCTAGCAGCCATTAGCAGTAAGATGCTAACAGCACATGGCTACAGCTCACTCTGCAGACTGACAGCCTTCATTCGCTTCTCCCCCCCCCCCCCCCCCCCCCTCGCCGTCTGACCCGTTAACGCTCAAACATGACGTCTCTCAGGAGATGTGCAGGAAAGGAGAAGCAGAGAGACATCGCTCACCCTTCCTGTCGCTTCCCGTTTTCTCCGTCTCTCTGTTTCTTTATCTGCCGTGATGTTTCCTCCCTCCACCTGATCTCCCCCCGACGGAGGAGCCGTCGTCTCACTCCTGGCGTCCTGACAGGTGACAGACAGCGGGGCAGAGACGACGACACACCGGTGACACAGCAAGCTCTGTTTATCTCCCTCCAACTGCTCCGTCTCTTCTTTCTATTACAGAGCGACTAAACAGGAAAAACTCTGCTGCAACCCTTCCTCCTGGCATGTTTTAAAACAGACTGCAAAGGATTGTGGGTAGCACTTTAATGACTTTATGACGAGAGCGTTAACACCCAAATGCAAGACACAAGTGTTCAATTCAAAGTAGACTGAATTTTCACCAAATTTCTGGAAAGTTGACAGAGAAAATGGAAAATCTACTTTTTCGTTATTACGAAATTATTTTATCAGATTTATTTTTGGGCTTTTTCTGCCTTAAATGGAGAGAAAGGACAGTGGATAGAGTCAGAAATCAGGGAGAGAGAGAGTGGGGAATGACATGTGGGAAAGGAGCCAGAGATGGGATTCAAACCCGGGCCGCCCGCTTGGAGGACTACAGCCTCCATACATGGGCGCGCGCGCTAACCACTGCCCCACCAGGGCCCTGAGTCAGGTCACATTTAACTATCGATGAAGTAGAGGCCGGTCCAAACTGAGCAGAAACCTCCAGGGCTGCAAAATAAGTCCATGGTAAAAAAATTAAAAAACTGCAGTTCCAAGAGTGGCCACTTGAGGGTGGTTCCAAAAGTGAGTACATCCCCATAGACCACCATGCTAAAATGCAAACGTTTACAACAGAATTTAACGTGTTTGCACTTTACATCCGGCTTAAAGAAAATATTGTTTTGTGTCTCAAGACTTTCGCACACATAGCGATTTAAATGAGGCGAAAATGAGAAAGACTCCACACATAATGACAAATAATAATGGATTTAACGATCACATGTTGACGAGCTCTAACCGGCTCCTCCGTCTGACATTTTCTGGATCGTCCTCCTCGTCAGAGAGATAAGAGCGGAAGAGGCAGAGAGAGAAAAGAGGGTTACAGCTGGGTGAAAATGTGAGTATACCTGCCTGTTGTTTAGAACACACAGGTGGACGGATCATGAATAAATCATGGAGGACGATTAAAACGCAGGCTGTGACCTCACCATTGTTTCAGTTGTAAAGCCTCCAATCAGTGTGAACAAGCGTTTTAGGAGAAAGGGGTTCAGAGGAGATTAACCCCGGGTCCCCCCGTAGTATCACCTGGTTTAATGCCACTCAACATTTAACAGCGTGCACACTGTTTTGTTTTTTATCATCATTGCATAATTTCCTGACTTTTTTTCCAACCTAATCGTTTTTTTCTGTCCTTCACGTTCTCTCAGCTGTTCAAACAGAGCTCTTCTATTTATAAGCATTAGCCATGGGAACATATTTACTCTGGTCCAATGAAGCAGTCCAGTGGCAGTTTAGCTTGTCAAATTAGCCCGCGCCTGTGCTGTGCCGCGTTGCCTGCTAATGACAGATAATTGAGCTGCTGGCAGGTTCGTCCTGCATGGTTTTTTTTTCTCAGTGGCTCTGCATCGTGTCGCCGCGACTCAGGGGTCATGTCTCAGCAGAAACAGCGCTGATGAATGTGTGTCAGCGGATGAAGTCTGCCGTCATGTATCATCATTATAAAGTCAGAAAAAGCTGAGCGTGCAGGTCTTTGAATATATAGATGCATGCATAATATAAGATGCATGCATGTGAACCAAATCATTCAAAGTTTAAAATGACCCCATTAGAGATCTTTCTTAAGCAGCTAGTTGAATTGTTTTTCAGGTAGAGGAGAGAGAGAGAGAGAGAAGATAGAGGGGGGGAGAGAGAGAGAGAGAGCTATAGCGAGAGAGAGGGGGGGAGAGAGAGAGAGAGAGGGGGGAGAGAGAGAGAGAGAGCTATAGCGAGAGAGAGAGGGGAGCTAGAGAGAGAGAGAGAGTAGGGACAGACATGAAGGAAGGAGTCAAAGGTCGTCCCCCCCTGCTTAGAGGACTACAGTCTGGTGTGTTACCTAACCGCCAATGCGTCTGCGCCCTCCAGGTATTTATTCATCAGAGAACATAGAGAGTGAGGGGAAAACAAACAGGAAATATGTGAATCAGTAGTTTAGTATTTCCTCTATCATTGATTTTATTCAGTGTGCACCTGCAGCAGAATAATCTCAGCTCTCCACCTGCACCAGCGAGGGCAGCGGGGGCCAATTTACGGTTCGTTTGCTCGATGCATCTCGTGTTAATTTAATTCATCTCTGAGAACCTGTGAAAAAAAGTCCAACGGCGGTTTTATAGAAGGAGAAGAATTAGCGACACCAAAAGGAGATTAGAGAGGCATTAGGATGTGGGCGGCTGTTTAACGACTCCTCTGTCCCGAACAAATCAGTTTCACTAAGCAAAGCTGCTCTCAGCAGAATTATAGCCACCGTTAGCCGCTCTTATATCGCTGCCCCCATTAACCAGGTCCCACCTGAAGATGGGACCGCTGGAATAACACCATCAATTCAGACAAGTTGGTCCCAGAGAAGGAAAAAGTTCTCCTGCAATGAAAAAAACGACTCTCCTGGCTTCATTTTACACACAGAGAAGATTAAGCAACAGATCTGTCAGCCGCTCTGCTCTAGACTCAAATATCTCCTCAACTATTGGATGGATTCATTTAATGCGCGGCTGTGGCTCAGTGGTAGAGTCGGTCGTCTCTCAACCGGACGGTCAGGGGTTCGATCCCCAGCTCCTGCAGCAACATGTCTGACGTGTCCTTGGGCAAGACACTTAACCCCGGGTTGCACTAACCACTGCCCCACCAGCGCCCTGAGTCAGGCCACATCTAACTATCGATGAAGTAGAGGCTGGTCTAAAATCTAAACTGAGCAGAAACCTCCAGGGCTGCAAAATAAGGCCAACAGACTAACCACTAAGCCACCAACCCCCCCCCCCCCCCCCCCCCCCCCCAGTTCCATGAATCTTAATTATTTTTTGTGATCTGTGTCATGGTGTGACTCCGGCCACAGGGTGAGGAGATAAAAACAAAGTCCAGTTTCTACTCAGACTTTTATTGGCTACACTAGTCTAGGAACAGAGAATGGAAGGTCCTGATTGGTCGAATGAGGTGTCAATCAGAAGAAAACAGTTTCAGGTTGCTTTGTTGTCCATTTTGGTGCCTTTTTGTTGTCGTAATGTTGATAAAGTGAGTCTGGAATATCGTACATTTGGAAAAAAGAGCGCCACTGACGTCTACAGCAACTTTCTGATAAGTTGACACATTTTTAGTCTTTTGCGCTTTTTCTCCAGGCGGCCGCTTACAATTTAACAAAGACGCTGGCGCTCAGAAAAAACACTAAAGTTCTCCTGTCGCGTTTAAAGAATCTCCTGATGTGTGTTTTCATTTCAATGTCCTTCTTGAATTACACATCCATGTGAGAGAGGACGATCCATCACTATCGATAGATCGTTGTGGCTTCCCGCTCTTTGGTTCAGGCGCAGCTGTGTTAACTTAAAAAAAGGCTGACAGGCTCCATTTTCTCTCATGAACCTGCAGAGAGCCAGACGTGGAAGAAATACAGTGTGAAGACGGAGGAGGAGGAGGAGGAGGAGGAGGAGGAGGAGGAAGGAGCAGAGGGGGAAGGCTCGTATTGATCATCCGCCAGGTGTGATGGATAGCGCAATAAGTGGCAGCGGCCAGCGGAGGAGAGGAGAGAGTGATTTCTGCTTTTCAAAGTCCTGATGAATGAGAAGCGTCGGAGGGGAGGCCGGTGTCCAGAGCCCGGCGCATGATGGACCGACGTGTCAGACGGAGAGAAATTGAAGGAGAAAAGAAAGGGAGGGGGGCGGGGGGAAGACTAGAGAGCTTCTTTTTTTTTTTTACAGAGTCCAGACACGGAGAACGAGAGGGGAGATAGAGGACATCAAGGTAAATGTGAGGAGCAAGGTACAGGGGGGAGTGAGATTTTTAAGGAAGGAGGAGGTCAATAAAGCACAGAAGGAAAAAGAGAGACAGAGAGTGAGAGATAGAGAGAGAGCGATGAGGGCAGGAGGCGACAGCAGAGTGAGTTCATCTTTATTAATGGCCAAAGAGCAGAGAGGGAGTTATTAAAACGGAGAAAGATGAATGAAAGAATGAGTGAGGATGAGGGGAGAGGGGGTGATGAAGGGAGATGTGATATATGCCCCCTCACGGCTTTCTGAAATCCAATAATAACACTGAGGAATGGGCCAGCTGCTGGACTGGGAGGAGGAGGAGGAGGAAGGAGGAGGAAGGAGGAGGTGAAAGAGCGTTTTCCTACCAGGTGGGGGCAGCAGTGAGACTCACAGAAGGAATGTGTGGCTTTCTCGCCCGCTTAACCTGTGAAAATCAATCACACAAACACCGTCTAATCAAACAAACTCGGGGTTAAAGGCGGGATCAACATGTTTGACAATGGGCATCAACATAAAGACAAATTAGGGAAAATATCAAGTGATGCCAACAGTCCTTTAATTCTGCATTGGTTGTCTACAATGCAAAGTGAGGCTAATGGGAGGCCGATCAAGGGAGAGTTTGTTTGCTTTGAAAAACTGTGCTGGTGAGATGCAGCTTGTTGTGTTCTTGCTTTTGGGTTCCTTCCAGACCCAGAATGAGCTCCAAACGGGGATTTATGAGCGAATCAAAGGCTGGAAATCAGCGCTGAAATGGTTGACGTCCTGTGGATATGGATGCATAAAGACCAGCAGAGCAGGATGCCAAGTTCTCTCAGTGCAATAGGAGGGAGGCTTGAGGGGAGCATTTATCCCAAAAACACCCTTTTTTATGCTCTTTAGAAAAAAACATCTACTTGCTGATATAACTCGTTTTTGCCGTGAGCCGGTTTTGATTTTTATCTTTTGCTAAAGTGATTCTCATTGAGATATTTAGAGCACAGCTTGAAAACATTTCCAGCTACAGAAACCATTAACCACTGTCAGTTTCTTGGAAGCAAAGAGCGAAGGGTTCATTTCAGACTAACTTAGCACAAACATGAGCGATCACAGACGTTTGTTTTCTGCACTGATAGAAGACACGAGGGACCAGACTCTGTTGTTGTGAGTGTGAACCTTTTTTTATACCATGCATTAGAGAACATTTAGATGTTTGCCACAATCACCATGAAACAAAAATGATAAAATAAAAGTTCAACTTAAAATTATGTTTGCATTGCAGGAAAGAGTTTGTACTTGTGGCAAAGAGAAATGTATCTGTTTATTTGCCTTTATGTAGACCGGACAGAGGATATAGTTGGAAATTGGGAGAGATAGAGTGGGGACTTGAACCCGTGCCGACCCGCTCAGAGGACTATAACCTCCCTACATGGGGTGCGACCTAACCACTAGGCCACTGGTGTTTTTTGTTGTTATAACATGCTATGAATACAAATCTATCTTTAACTTCAAACCAAGCAGCAACCTCCGCTGTTGGGAAATTTGGCCGATGCAGAAAATAAAAAAAACATGCAGTTCCTCAAGTGTCCACTAGAGGCTGGCTACAAAAGACCCCGACGTCCCATACACACATCATATTAATGATGAATCCATGATTATCCAGCGTCAGGTCATTTTGAGACTCCACACGTCTCAAAGCCAATTTATGCAGATGAGTTCAGGGATTTACTACTTCAGAGTTCCTTTAATCTGATCGGCTGCTGGATGCAAAAGACAACCGGCCTCTCCTTTAATGAAATCCACAGTAAAACCTTTCGTTTGCCAAAACAAGCCGTCTTCTGTTGCCAGTTTGGGTCACGTCTCATTGGAGGTGATTCAGGACTGTCTGTCAGTACTTGGCAGTGTGAGGACAAGCTGTCATCTTTCTCTGGTTCTTCTATAAGAGCGAGGCGGGGTTTTTTTTCTTAAAGTGGAGCCTACAGACATTTTTGTTAAATGACGCATTGCAACAATCTTGGCTTCTTTACACCGGCTACTTGTAGCTTTAGAAAATGGATTTAAATTTGTTTTTTTTGGTTTGGAGGCTTTACAAGAAGTTATTTGTTAGAAAATGTTCTGCTGTTTGTCCACTTTCTCTCTGTGGAGAGAGTCCATGCTCACGCAGGTCACCATGTGGTGGACTCTGAAGCTTCAGTGTTTATCCAGTTTGAGCACGTTTCTGCTCGTGGAGCTTATTAGAAACATGCAGAGGCTTTTTAGGTCGGGTACAATCACTTCTATCTGAACCACTTCTCTTGACCGCTTCCATCACTGCAACACCTGTTGACCTGATAACTGCTCTCATATCTGGCTAACCGAGGGGTGTCCAAAACGGAGTCCCTGGATTTAGGAAAGACCTGCGTCAGGGGATCAGGGCTGCAAACTTCTGATGCAAGTCTTCTTTGCCACAGTGTAAAAGTACAAACTGGAAGACTGAGCCGGGTTCTTTATACTGTGGAGTGTGCAGGTGGCTTTATTGCACATGAGCAGCAGGTGGGCAGGCTTGATTGGCAGCAAGGTGTGTGGATCCACGCCCAGCTGCAGAGGAACACACACACAAACACACACACAGGCAAAGCAAGAAAACACAGAGGGAAAAGGAAAAGAGACTGGGATCCTGTCATATTTTGATGACATGTTGCATTGATGTGACTGTGCTCAGGTACACAGATAGCATCAGGGGCGTGTCCAGACTTTTTGGACTGGGGTGGCTCACCTGTGGCTCTGAGTTATGGAGGGTTGGCATGACGTTTTTGGGCAAACGCATACAAATTAATTTCATTTTTGTTGCCCCTTCTATCCCCACTAATGATGTGTAAGAAACACAATTTGGCTGCATGTAAATCTTCCTATAGCGTGATTCTTTAGATACTCAAAAACAAAGATGTTTGTGAGCTGTCTAACTTGCAAAAATAAATTTCTTGGGAATTAAGTCCATTCCAAGTCTGCAGTGTGCACATGTGAGCAGAAGCTGCTTGTATCGTTACCCAAACAGAATAAAAGTCAGGCTGTAGGACAAGAGGGAAGAAAAAAGTGTTTCTGAGTTGAGTCAAAAGATGAGAATAGTCGTTTGAACGAGGGATGATGAGAGGAGAACAGGAAGAAGAAGGAGGAGGAGCCGAAGCCAGACGAGCTCATTAAAGAGAGGGCAGCGCTGTGACAAATGATGCATGGAGCTGGCGGCATCGATCGCAGTGTCTGGGCTGGGAGATGCATGGAAAAGTGTGTGTGTGTGTGTGTGTGTGTGTGTGTGTGTGTGTGTGTGGACTGAGAAATACTCAGGTGCTGCAGCCCTAATGGAGAGGCCAGAGCCTGCACCCTGTTGACAGATGACTTGTCAGAGGAGGAGGAGGAGGAGAGAAAAAGAGGAGCGGGAGTGATTAGATAGTTGTGCTAATGCTTGACCTCCTCTCCCCCAGTGTCTGTCCTTCATCGAGACGGAAGAGGGGGAGTGAAAAAAGAGAGGTGGGGAGAAAGACAGAAAGGAGGGAGGAGAAATGCTGAGGAGGGGAGAATAACTGGCTTTCCTGGCACCACATCAGCACATTGTTCATGTGCCGCGCTAGCGCCAATAAATTAAGTTTCCAGGGAGTTGTAAAACTTGCAGCGTGCACAGCTTAAGTTTTGACTAAATCATCCTTAATCATGTCCTGTCCCGGGCTGACGTTTTGATTTATAATGACCCTAAAGTGTTGTGAGGATGGAGTCGTTGACAAGAATGTTGAATTAAGTTCTAAGCTAGCTAGCTGGCCTCGCTTGTTCTGCAGTATAGGTAGCCATCTTGGAGAGGGGGGTAGCTGCAGATCATGATGAATGTAAGTTCATGAGGGCGTGAGCTTTACCAACATTAAAAATATTCATTACTCATTGAAGTGTAATTCTATTTACCATGTCAGAAACATCAGACATGTAGCCACAATCAAGGACAAAGAGTTTGGAGGTTTTCACATCCAAATACTATATCTTATTTTAGAATGTTTTAAAGGAGCAGTATGTAACTCTGACACCTAGTGTTTGAAATGGGTACTGCAGTCCAAATTCTAAACATTGCAGAGAGCTGTCTCTCCCCCCCCCCCCTCCTCTCTAGAGTGGATGCTCACTCAGGTCACCATGTGGTGGACTCTGAAGCTTCAGTGTTTATCCAGCTCTGCATGGGTCTGTAAACCTTTCTGTGTTCTAACCTCTCTCCATTTTTCAAAAGCATCTCCAATATTGATCCTAGTTTGAGCACGTTTCTGCTCGTGGAGCTTATTAGAAACATGCAGAGGCTTTTTAGGTCGGGTACAATCACTTCTATCTGAACCACTTCTCTTGACCGCTTCCATCGCTGCAACACCTGTTGACCTGATAACTGCTCTCATATCTGACAAACCGAGGGGTGTCCAAAACGGCCGTGTGGGGGGGGGGGGGGGTCTTAAAAGCGCCTACCTTCTCTGGTCCAAACAAATCCAGAGCATTCAGGAGCAGAATCTAAAGTTAGAAGGAGGACATACTGGCTGCTGCATTGTTGTCAGAGAAGCCAGCACTTCAACATAGCATGTTTCCTTAATGATCAGATAGTAAGATACCTTTATCATCTCACTCTCTACACAGCTCACTGATTGGACCTTTAACATCTGTTGTTTGTATGTACAGTAAAGCCTCGTGTTAGAATAAAGAACTCTGAAAGAAACCATTAATTATATCCTGTATAAAAGAAGTTGAAATAAAAAGAATAGAAGCCCTTATTTACCTAAATTATAGACAACATGACGTTTAGTAAACATGACTGTTAAAGGAGTTTGTCCATGACATGAAAGGTTGCAGAAACGGCATTTACCAGAGAGACTTTTTATATTTTTGTGCCAATATGCAAAGATGCAAATCCCAGCCTGTATATAATTGGGAGATGGGCCAAGATGACTGCAAGGACAAAGTGAAACGAAAAGTGTTTGCGATGAAAAAAGCAGCCACAAAGGGAGCCAGCGAGGAGAGAGAGAGAGAGAGAGGAAGAAAATAAATGAGCGGGTTTTGTTGCGATTCAGGCAGCCACACCGGGACTATCATTACCATACATCAGGACAATGAATGAGGCTTTCAGCAAGCGGTAATAAGAATTTGATAAATCATGAGCCGAGAATTAACTAGACGTCAAAACAATGAGAGCACCCTGATGGATGGAGAGAGGGTGATGGCGTAGATTAGTCAGAGCGGAGCATGGGAGAGGAGAGAGAGGAGAGAGAGAGAGAGCGAGAGGGATAAAGGTCCACACAAGGTCAGGAGACTTCTGAGGGAGAAGGAAGGGAAGGGTCTGCAGGAAAGAGACCTGTAGTTAAAGATAATGGCATGTGGGAAATGGGAAACTAGGTGTGGGAGAGCGAGTGCTTCTGCAGACACAGTAGACGTGTTTGACTTGGGTAACATGTCTGGACTAGGCCGACCAGGACGTCCCGCCTTTTCATCACTTTTCATCCTGCGTCCCGCAAAAATTGAGACGATGTCCCACATTTGATTGGCTCTTTGTTTTCCAAAGTGTAGCACAACCCTCCTTCCGTCCAATGGCTGTGTAGAAAGCAAGAGAAAGCTCAAATGAGAGTTTACCTAAGGCTTATAAAAATGTCTTCAAGATTAGCGTTTATATCCAAATATCAATTAACACCTTGCCTTCTAATGCTAACGTTAGCTTTGTTTTGATGGAAGCTAACGGGTTATTAAATGTGTTTTTTAGATTTGTCTCCAGATTTTGCAGTACACAGTGTCCATTGTAACAGTGTCCAAGTTTTTTTTTGTCCAATCGGGACGCTGTAAGATGGAAACAGTTGCTCAGATTTGCAACTTAAAACTTGAGCAGTTTTAAACAAGGGCGCCGGTGGCCAAGTGGTTAGTTGTTCACAAAGTGGGCGGCTCGGGTTCCAATCCGACCTGCGACTCGCTTCAAATGGGTCATTCTCCAACAGATTTCCCTGTGGGGACAATAAAGATACCTTTGACCTTTGACCTCTCTCTCCCTGATTTTTTGACATTATCTCCTGTCCTGACCCAGAAAAGCCAAAAAATATATAAAAAACAAACAAATAATGGAGGCACAAGATGATACTAAAAGAAGATGACTGAAGTCATTAGGACAGGCTGGTTTGGAACCGTACATCTCCCCAAAGAAATGTTTGCCAATCCGAGGAGAATGTGGGAAAAAAAGAGAAGGATCATCAAAGACGTTGGAGTTTCTCCTCCAGGGACCGTGAAAATCTGTTGTTGCTTTTCATGTTAATCAATGCAATAAGTTGTCAGAGTCAAAGAAACTCTAAAAACCGAAATGTTTCATGATGGCACTAAAGGATATTTATTGGGAACACCAAAGTCATTAGGGTTTCTCCTCGGGGGCATGAACGTCATGCTAAATTGCAAAAATTTTGACGGCAATAGATTCAATAAATGTTGAGATTTTGAGTCTGGACTGAAACGTTGAACCAACAGGTCGATTTGAAAAAGAAAAAAGCACCTCGAGCTATTCTGCACGACTGTCAACCTAAATTCTGCAACTGATTGGACTTTGATTGACAACTTTTTCATTAACACTCCACTTTATTGTCTGTCCTACTCATACCTCATCTCGCCCCCCCCTCCTGCCTCCGCTCCTCCTCTCCTGGCAGGGTGAGGGATGTGACAGGAGGATGTTTATTTAATGAGAGCAGTCTGGAGGGGGGTAATGAAATCTACCCTAACACCATTAACAACCAGGCTTATCGGCTCTCGGGACACACGTCAGCATGTGGCATGCCTTTTGTTCTCCCGGCTCGAGGACCTAAAGGACGGATTAAGGGTTCCTTGAACGGCGCCGACACCTACCTTTAGAAATTAAAAACTGTGGCATCAATCTCTGTTTGGAAGCAACTCTATCAATTTTCACTTAGCTCATTATAAAGTGATGTGGAAGACATTTGGAGGGAGGGGAGGGGGGGCTGTGTAAGTGGGCTGCTGTCTGACAGGTACATGTAAGGGATCTGTAGAGAGTGTGTTCAGGTGTGGGAGATGGTTGGTTGGTCGGTTACCTGACCACACAGACACAATCAATCTCCCTCCACGTCGCAGTAATTGATGCAGATGGTTGGGCTTCTTTTCCACAAACAAATCCCATTTCCACGCTGCAGAAAAAAGCTATAAAAATTGTAAATAGATCTGATTATTACGAACCAACTAACACACTATTTATTAACATACACACTTTAAAATTCAGCGATCTAGTAGATCTAAAAAACTGCTCAGATAATGTTCAAGGTATACAATCATTTTGCTTCCCAACAGTATTCAGAGGTTTTTTAGAAACTAGAGAGAGCAGATATGAACTAAGGGGAACAGGTGTGTATTAAGAAACAAAGGTAAGGACAAATATAAAGAACAGGTGTAGTTCGGTTAAAGGGGTTAACTTGTGGAATACTTATAACAAACTTATAAACAAATAATTTGTTATGTTTTGAAAGAAATTCTTGGAACAAATTTTTTTCTGATATGTTTTGTTTTTTGTAACTAAATGAGTAAATGTCTTAAAGGCTTTATATGTGATTTTTTTGATCCAGCAGATGTCGCCCTTGAGCACCAGCATGAAACACTGCATGTAAATTTACCTGAAATGAGCGTGATCTAGAAACACAGTTAAGCAGTGAGTACAGTATGTTATTCTTCTTTTCTCTAGTCCCTCAATTAAACAACTTTTATACACGAGGGGAGTAGTCAGCCGGCCGTCCCAGCGATGTAAACAAAGTGAAGATAGGACTCTGAAAACTCTGAAAACATCACAGACAGTGGGACTCGGGTGTTACACCCATTGTAGACAGTCATGACTCACAGAGTTATTTTCAGAGGAGATACTTGATTTCTACATTTAAGTGTGAAAAATCACATTTAAAAACTTTAAATAATGAGATTTGTAACAAGGGTAGGTGTAATGAGCTAAAGCTTCAGCCTGCACCTTTTTGGTCAAAATGTTTTAGTTTTTTCTTGTGACCGAAATAAATGATTACTACTTACTACTACATACAAAGACAGGGCAGGAACATGCAGAGACAACAAAGCTCGGTTTGCACCATTTTTTCGCTCAGTTTTTCCCTTTTCCTGACAATGAGTTGCCGCCGATCTGCCCTTGAATCAAACAATATTCTGTAAAAGCCTCATCTTCAGCCGTGCATTACATTAGAGCGAAGCTGCTGGTAGCCACAAGAAAGCCATGTAAATGAGCTGTGAGAGAGGCCCATCAGTCATCATGCCAGATGCGTGCTCCCATTATTATTTATGGCCATAATTGGCCCGTGTTTCCTCAGGCAATGACTCTACAACTGATGGATCGGATGATGACTCGGCTCAGCCCCCGACACTCAGGAGGCGGTGAGAATGAAGAGACGAGGAGAGAAGGTTTGCATGTCGGAGGAAGGTGGAAGGGCTGCGTATACATGATGCCAAATTGTTTCCACGGCAGGCCAAAGCTATATTTGCAAGTAATCGGTTGCCATTTAGACGGATATTGTTTTAGCTGACGAGAGCAGGTGAGGCTAGCAGAGGTTACCAGCGACTGCAATGCTAGAGGACATCCAAAGTCTGAGTAATATATCTCTTGGCCGACCTCTGTGATGGAATTCATCATGGTATGTCATGTACGTAGTTCCCCTCCCACACAAAAGCAGGAAACTATTGACGGTTTAGACAACAGGAAGCAGCTGATTTTCCCGCCATTCTTTTTAGTATAAGTCATATCAGAAGGTGTTGCTTGGTGGCCGTAAACTATCTGCTTTACCAGCGAACACTAGCAGAGATTTCAACCTTGAAATTCGTTTAATCAAAATCTACAAAATTAGATTAGCTTAAAGAGGATTTGTGAGTTCAGATTTTTTTTTTTGTGATACATTTTTTTATTATTTATGTTTAAACACTGTCACTTGCAATTAAGGAAAAACAAGATGTTGGGGTTTTAACAACAGCCCACAAATATACAGGAGAGGAGAATCATATACAGTATATCATATACATAATTCCTTATACAATCCATTTCAAAAGAAGGGATGAAAACAGCCGACAAAAGGGGGCAAACAAAGATTGAATCATCTCTCCCCTGGATTACCACAACACAGAAAGTATACAAATAAGTAAAGAATGATGGCAAATGAGGGGGACAAAGAAAATAATTCCCCCATTATATCCCACCCCAATCTGTGAGTTCAGATTTGATGTTAAAGATTCCATTTTAAGGGTCACTGACTTTCTCCACATTGGTTCAGGATACTAAACACAAAACACTGACGCCGCGGAAGGCACATTTTGACTCACTCCACGAAGTCATCCATCATTCAGGGCTGATTTCACCTCCTAATATGAGTCAATACGGGTTGTTCTGCAGTTAGAGCCAATCAAAGGCAACAGTTGGGCTTATTGAGATATGGATTGACGGGGGGATTGACGAGATGTGGGTGGTTAACTGGAGGATTGACAGGCGGCGCTCAGAGGTCACCGGGTAAGTGGTCAATCGTCTCCTTTTGTATCGGACGTGCCTGCTGGCCTGGTCTCCAGATCACTTTCTGTCTGGTTCTCCCGGGCTATGAGCTAATGACTTTCTGTTGACGCAGCCCGAGTGGAATTTATACCAAGGCGGTGGAAATGTTGCTCGTCACGGTTTGTCGTCAGTCATCAGGGATGTGTTGACAAGTCCTGTCTGTTTGCCTCTACCTCTTCCAGTTGGCAGGTACACTTCTTGTTGGCAGGTCTTCCCCCCCTTGTCTTGCACGGAAGGGCACCATGTCGGATTAGTGCATGTTGTTGAGTGCAGGTGCTTTGAGTACGTATATCGAATATGTGCAGACTCAGATAATGTGCTTTCACCTCGCTCATTTGGCTCAGAAAATGCTGACTTCTGTATCTGCTGATTGGTGTTTCCTCGAGGCTTTTCCCCTCTTAATATCTGAGTCTGGTCAGATAGAAGGACAAACAGCACTGTGAATACTGTACCTGATGTGTGCAGGCCGTAGCAACCTTTCTGACCTCATGATAAAGGGAGTGGACTCAAGTAGTTCAAAAGTATTTCAACATGATGAAAGCTATCGGATAGGATGAAATCTTAAAAGTTTTAAAGCTTTGTTTTTGGGTCAAGGATCGAGATATTTAGTAAATTAAATGAAGTGACTAAACTTACCTACAGAGTTCTTTATTCTAACACAAGGATTTGCTCTACATACACACTGAGCAAACAACAGACGTTAAAGGTCCAATCAGTGAGATGTGTAGAGAGTGAGATGATAAAGGTATCTTACTATCTGATCAGACATTAAAGAAACATGCTGAGTTGAAGTGCTGGCTTCTCTGACAACAATGCAGCAGCCAGTATGTCCTCCTTCTAACTTTAGATTCTGCTCCTGAATGCTCTGGATTTGTTTGGACCAGAGAAGGTAGGCACTTTTAAGGCGCCCCCCCACACGGCCGTTTTGGACGCCCCTCGGTTTGCCAGATATGAGCGCAGTTATCAGGTCAAACCAACAGGTGTTGCAGCGATGGAAGCGGGCAAGAGAAGTGGTTCAGATAGAAGTGATTGTACCCGACCTAAAAAGCCTCTGCATGTTTCTAATAAGCTCCATGAGCAGAAACGTGCTCAAACTAGGATCAATATTGGAGATGCTTTTGAAAAATGGAGAGAGGTTAGAACACAGAAAGGTTTACAGACCCATGCAGAGCTGGATAAACACTGAAGCTTCAGTGTCCAACACATGGCAACCAGCATGAGCATGGACTCTAGAGAGGGAGGGGGGAGACAGCTCTATGCAATGTTTAGAATTTGGACTGCAGTACCCATTTTGACCACTAGGAGTCAGAGTAACATACCACTCCTTTAATGATAGAGTTTTAAAGAGTTCCAGACCACCAAAAAGTTTTGAATGTGTTTATTATTATGTGTCCTGAGAGCTTTTTTTAAATATAATTAGATTGAAAACACTGATGATGATGATGTAAGCACTTGAGGGAAATGATGGTACGCAAACAATTAATTTAATTCCTCATTAATTTCCGTTGTTTAGAGAAACATTTCAGGGCATTTTTAATGTTGTGCATGAGAGGATTTCATTTGTTACACAGATGTTTTTTAAGTAAGAACCTATGACCAAAGGTCTCTTTATAAAACAGGCTGACACTGATGTTTGATGTTCACTGATCTGAACTTTAAAGTCGTTTGGTCCTTAAGTCCTTCTTTTAAACAAGATCCTGCAATGACATGAATCCCAGAGGACGTGTGTGAAGGTCATCCAGGTCATGGTCATTCAAAGCCTGATCCAATTATTCTGCTAAATCCACTTCCCCATGTTCCTCTAACTCTAACATCTGTCTCTAGTCTGTTTACAAACCCCCCAATGATGAGAAAAGTCCATCCTCTCCGTCTTCTGCCTGCTCCACTTCTCAGAAAATGTGTGCTCATACAGGCCATTTGGAGATTTTCCCTTCATGACATCACAAAGGGCAGTAGCCCCTCCCCCAGGTGGGTGACACTCCCACAGCTAGGTGTTTGTTCTGTCCTCTGAGTCTGCCTTCTCACCGTAAACAATAGGACATAGAGCGAGAAAGTACCGAGACACCCAAGCACTTCCAGAGAGGGGGCGTGGTCAGACACAGCTCATTTACATATTTAAAGGTACAGACACAGAAACAGCCTGTTCTGAGCAGGGCTGAAATAGAGGGGTTTATAGACATGATCAAATACAGGATCAGAGGGGATTTAGAACAAGAAACTTCACACATGTTTTGGGGAGCTCTGAGACTTATTTACACTGAAGAAGAGGAGAATATGTCACCTTTAAAAGCTAAATGCTCCAGTATGTATTCCAGTAAGTTTCCAGCTGTGTCTGTCTGCTGTTTGGTGTTAAGCAGATAACCTCTTGAGGGTTTTTTTTGGACCTTTCCTCTGAAAGCAGACGCCTGCTGCCGCTGTAAACAACACGACGAGAGGGGTGAGAGCGAAAACAGTAAACTTGATGTGGACTATAAAAGCAGAACCTTTAATTGAAACAATGCTATAAAGTATTTTTTAAAAGTCAAATCCTTCTGCATCCAATCTCTTTTAAAAGTGCCTAATTCAATATGAAACAATAAACCTTTGTGTTAATAGAAATACATCTCACTTCAGGTATTTATTGAAGCTCACATTCGGTTTCAAACTGAAGTGATATGGACGATGATGAAAGAAGTGAGCGATGTTAGAGGTGGATTAATGAAGGTAGGATCATTACTGATTAATGGGAGGCAGGCGGGAGGGTGTCATTACTGAATTAAAACATCTGCGATGGATCGTTTCCAAATGATGTAACCTCCCCTCAACCTCCAAACATGTGCTTTTATAAAAGACAGCACAAGGTGCGCTTAGATCCCAACCTGCAGAGAACATTCTGTGCAGAGATAGCGTGGGACGACGAGGCTCGAGGAGTATTCTCATGTGAACTCGAGTGTGTAGCTTTGTGTTGACAGACGCGCAGTCATAGCCGTGTCTCGGCTGCTTTCACTCACTCAATCACATCATCATCAGACGGAGTTGACTTGGCCATGAACTTCACTCTAGCTCTCCATGTGCAGCAGTCTGCCAACCAATAGAGAACAAACCATATGACGTATTTTTGTAGGCCAACCCGGAAGTAGCATCTCCATGGGGTCTAACCAGAATTCTCCTCTGGGATGTTTTCATTGGATTTTGGATCATTGCAGAAAACAATCTCTGTGTTAAACGCACGTTTCTGAAGCGTAGGCGTTTTGTTCAGCAGGATGATCTTCACAGATGAACGCCATTTTTATGATGTTTGAAGAGTTAATGAGGCCGACAGAAGTAAAAAGCTAACGTTATGCTACAAGCTAACTACACCACGGTCAGATGATTGTGACGTCACTAGCGTTATGCTTCAGACGATCTCCGATAAACTAATCCACGTAGCTTAATAAATAGTTTACTAACATAATATTCACCTTAACCTAAAGATTAAACCTACAGGAGACATCTCCGACTAGTGAGAGAGTTCCCACCCTCTGTGTCCGGCGTGATGACCTTTAATGACCCCGACAACCGCTGTAGTCACATTTAGCCGCTTGTTAGCAACCGCCTTTTTAAAGACGAGTAAAAACTTCAAACTTCACAAGTGGAGGTATTACCTAACGTAGTTTATGTGCTCTAACAAAACACCAACATCTCTTCAGCTTGTGTTAACCACAGACCTTATTTCAGGAGTCTAACCACAAACACATTCAAAATCCCCGTTGACTTTTAGATGTTAGACCCCATGGCGCTCAAATACTAACTCACTTCCTGGTTTTAGGACTCATTCCTGTGGCGATCTATTGTCCCACGGCTAAAATAACCAAATATCTAAAAAGAAAATGTGATCCATTTTACTTTTTAAATAAATTCTTACTGAGACTCAGAAATCAAACTTCTCTGTTTTAAATCATTTTTCTCTCTCTCGTCCTCACTGCCTCCCTCGCCTCTCGGACCCGATGCCCGTCCCCGTCTGTAACACGTCCTTCAGAGGAGACGGAGGAAAGCCTTTCCTGTCACAGCGTGCCTGCTTTTCTCTTCCAGCACAGGATTGATTTGTCTCTCTTCTCTGTGACTGACAGACTACATAAACAGCTAAAACGCGTGGCTCGGAGCTGTCTGGCAGCCGTGGCTCCCCGCGCAGGCAGAGGCTGTACTCGCTCTGATGTCCTGGAGGCCTGTGGGGGGGGGGGGGGGGGGGGGGGGTCTGGCACTGTTCTCATACGCCTACACCCCTGATGTAGCTGCATGGTGTGCAAGCTGCTATTTTTGAGGAGTGCATATCGTTTGGCAGCGGTGTTCTCTCGTGGTATTAACTTGTAATCTTAATTAATTCATGAACATTTGGACACATTTTGGATTGCATGTGTGATGTTGCTGCTGATATGTCTGAAAGCCAGAGTGTCTCTCTCCTGCGCTGTGATGCCCAGAAGGTAAGGAACGCCAGATTATGAATTCATTTAAGCGCCACATTTTGTTCTATACACTTACTTCTTCATCTTCTCTGTCAGTAAGCCAAAGACGATAACCCTCTCATATATTCAACCTTCTCTACTTTGTGTTGACTTGAAAGGCTTTTGTCAGGTCAGGCCCCTGTGGGAGCTAGAGCAGGCTTAGGACGCCCTCTGCTGGTGAAAATGGATATTGATGTTGGAGAAATCTCTCCAGTGAAACGGTGAAGTTTAGAAGGCAAATGATGAAGTGCTTATGACATTTAGCAAACAACTTCTGTCCTAGCTTCACTAACTTTGCTGGTTGCCGACTTCTTGTAGAATTTATTTTAAAATTGTACTTATAACTTGTAAAGCTTGAACCTGAATATTTAAGTGAGATGTTACCGCTTCACTGCCAAAGAGCTCTGAGATCAGCTGCTTCCCCTGCTCACCGTGCCCGAGTCAAAGTCGAGGTCAAAGGGTGATCGAGCCTTTTGCTGTGATGTCACCTCAGCTCTGAAACACAGTCCTTTATATTTGTTAACCTGACTGTTTCTGTTTTCAAATCCTGCCTTAAGACTCACTCTTACAGACTTCTGAGCTGACTGATAAATCATCAGCTGTGCAGATTTAAAAGTCTGTTTTTGAATGTTTTTACCAAATTTGTGATTGTCTCTTTTATATTTCTTTATGCTCCTGTCTCTACAAATAAAAGTATAATTGTGATTATTTCCCAGCTCATTAAAGGAGCATTATATAACTCTGACACCTAGTGTTTAAAATGAGTACTGCAGTCTAAATTCAAAACATCATAGAGAGCTGTCTCCCCCCTCCTCTCTAGAGTGGATGCTCACTCAGGTCACCATGTGGTGGACTCTGAAGCTTCAGTGTTTATCCAGCTCTGCATGGGTCTGTAAACCTTTCTGTGTTCTAACCTCTCTCCATTTTTCAAAAGCATCTCCAATATTGATCCTAGTTTGAGCACGTTTCTGCTCGTGGAGCTTATTAGAAACATGCAGAGGCTTTTTAGGTCGGGTACAATCACTTCTATCTGAACCACTTCTCTTGACCGCTTCCATCACTGCAACACCTGTTGACCTGATAACTGCTCTCATATCTGGCAAACCGAGGGGCGTCCAAAACGGGGGGCCGTGTGGGAGTCGAGTTAAAACCATCTACTTTCTCTGGTCCAAACAAATCCAGAGCATTCAGGAGCAGAATCTAAAGTTAGAAGGAGGACATACTGGCTGCTGCACTGTTGTCAGAGAAGCCAGCACTTCAACATAGCATGTTTCCTTAATGATCAGATAGTAAGATACCTTTATCATTTCACTCTCTACACATCTCACTGATTGGACCTTTGAATATCTGATGCACTCTTGCACCGTGCTGTTGTTTGTCTTTTCTGTAATTTGCTCATACGAGTCTTTGCTGTTTTGTTTTTTCTGTCATTTGTTTTAAGATTTAATAAAATAATTAGAAACAAAGATATCTTTCAGAAAATATAATTTCTTCTTTATTGTTGTTAGCTGTCGGGAATATTCCGCATTTAAAGAAAAGGTATAATACGTCTTCTCTATGGTCGAGAGTCAATAAAACACAGCGTCACTCAGGAGGTTATTGATTATCAGTAGCTTGCATATTATAATGTGGGATTACGGGGGGAGTCAAATACTGCATACATAAACGATCCATGACCGACAGAGGCCGTTCAAGTCGAGCTGTTAGACGACCACTTGAAGGACTTCCACAGCCTTCGTGTGTTTGGTTTGGCTCGAGTCCGGCTTGTTCCGCCCCCCTTTCTCCGTGGTGCTCATTTTCTCGCAGTGATCCGCCTGACCGCTCTGCTGGTGTCCAAACTCGAAGCCGATCCTGAGCTCTCCCATCTGACAGCGAGGGAGGACGTCTGGAATCCACTCGACGACAAACGGAGCCGCCTCCTTCTGATCCGGCGAGCCCGGTCCTGCAGGGGGGGAAAATAAGAAGCGTGAGGTGAAACGTATAAACACAGCCGTGCAGATTCACTCCTCTGCGGCTTAAAAACACACACCCACCGACTTTGAGGAAGGTGCGGAGCTCCATCGGCCGTATGGCCTGCGGTCGATCCGTCCTGTAGCCGTCGGGTAGCTCAGGTTCAGGCAGCGGGTCGGGGCAGTGGAAACGAGAATAAGAGCCGTCTGCGTTTTTTACAAAACTCTGAGAGAGCTCCAGAGGCAACTGATGGACAGACAGAGAGGAAATATACTACGATTGATTTCATACTTCCAGTGTCAATCATAAAAACTAAAATCAGCCGTCTATCGTCTTAGGCCCCCGTGTTCACGTAGCGTTTTTTTCTCAATCAATTGTTTCCAATGAGGAGAGAGCGTTTGCAGCAACTTCAAAAAAAGTGCAGCGACATGAGTTTCTTTTCTGAGCGCTCTGCCTTTTTTGTGCGGCCGCTCGAATGCTCATGTTGAAAATCTTTTAACTTTTTTAGAAAGGCGCTGTAGACCTCACTGGCGCTCTTTTCCAAATGTTTAATATTCCCCGTATTCATCCTCCTCGCTCTGCGTCTGATAAACGGGAAATAAACGATCTCAAATATAAAACATGCAGTAAAAAGTAACGGAGCAGTGTCGCTCATACAGCGAGCATTATCAACAGACTGTTGTCATGGAGACAGGACGGACTTGCAGTGCTTTTCATCTCAGTGCACAAATGCTGCATAAACTTTTCTGCCCGGAAAGAAGCGCTCGGGGGTCACAGAGCCTGAGACGCGTCACATCCTCTGACTGGAGGGAGCGTTTACCTCTGGGGTGTCAAAGATTCTTTTGACCTGCATCAGATTGGTGATGTGCCAGGTGTACTTGGAGAAGGAGCCGAACGGGAGTCCATCGTTTCTCACAAAAGCTAAAATCAACACAGAGAGAGAGAGAGAGAGAGAGAGAGAGAGAGAGAGAGAGAGAGAGAGAGAGAGAGAGACAGAGACAGAGAGAGAGACAGAGACAGAGACAGAGACAGAGAGAGAGAGAGACGTACATGCAGTGTGAAGATACCAGCATAATAAAGATCGCTAGCATTAGCATGCTAACACAACAATGCAGCGCAAGTTGTTTTGGTTTCATGCTGGAGCTCAAGGGCGACATCTGCTGGATCAAAAAATCACATATAAAGCCTTTAACTCATAAAGAAGGACTTATTTTTAGGAATGGATACAATTCAGTGATTGGAATATTGTGGACATCGACATAGCGGCAAATCAGAGAAAATATAATCATAGTGAAGCCAAACGCAGCTCGCTCCACCTTGTGTTGTCTTTTACCCGTGGACGTGGAGTTGGTTCTGCTTCCTGTTGGACAGGCAGGTGACAAACACCAGCGGTTAGCTTGTGCTAGCGTGCGTTAGTGTTTAAAGTTTTCCAACCTGTTGTGAAGTTGGGCAGTCTCTTCTTCTTGGAGCCCGTGGACAGACGATGCTGCAGAGCGTTGAAGAACTCCTGAGGGACGTGGAACACCAGAGGTTCTGGTTTCCCTGAGTGAAAAAAAACAAAACGTTCTCTAACCCTCATGCATCATTATGGACATTTTTGTCCATTTGGTCAAATGTTTCCTCTTCATCTGGTCATCATTTTGTCTGTGTTAGTGCATATGGCACCATTTTTGTAAGAAAGTCTCTCTCTTCACACAATTTAAAGAGTTAAATTCCTAAAAATGATTGAATGTTTGGTAGTTTTGAGCAGGGCTGGAGTTGTTTAAGAGATTTATGCAGAAAAAAGTAGAAAAAAATATCAATCTGTTCTATTTTTATAGCAGTTTTTGTAAATTGGACATTTCCGCCCTCCAATGTCCAAACAGGGAACTACATTTTAAATCTGATGCTACACAAAAACTAACAATGCATCAAAGTCAATATTTTGGATAATCTTTGACATATACAAGACTGATTTAAAAAAAAATCCCCCAGCCACCAAATATTTGTTTTATGGAAAATAACTAATTTTTATGTTTTTATTTTCATAAATAACAACAGTGACATCAAGTAATCAAACTGGCATTTAAAGGGTTAAATTCCTAAAAATGATTGAATGTTTGTTAGTTTTGAGCAGGGCTGAAGTTGTTTAAGAGAATTATGCAGAAAAAAGTAGAAAAAAATAACAATCTATTCAATTTTTATTGCAGTTTTTTGGAAGTGGACATTTTGGTCCTTAATGACTTAATGTGAGAAACAAGCAACCAGAACAAGTCTTCCTTTAGAGACGATCAGCTGTGAGAAGCATCTCTTCAAGTAAATTTTGTAAAAATGTCCAATTCTAGATCGGGGAGGATGCGACTCAATGGGGAGCAGTAAAAATAATCATAGTGCATTGAATCAGGCCACGACTTCATGATGGTTGTGGGGAGGCACCTACTTTGTAAAAATGATTCCAATCTCATAAAGTGTAGTTAGCTTCATCGTTACCATCAAACTGGTAGTGCATAGTCTGGTGGATCCTCTCTGTGACACTGGCCAGCCACTGGTGGAAACCCATCGCCACTGTACGTTCATCCACAACCTGTGTACTCCCTGAGACACACACAAACACACACACAGTCATTCATTACCTGCTTTGTTTCTAAGCGGACCACCCACAAGTCAGATATTCAGCCTCATGAGACTCCGAGCTCGAGTCTGTCACATGTTGTTAAAAAGGAAATGTTAAAATGTTTAAATGTGCTCGGTGTGACCGCTGCAGTGCGGCCGCTCTTTTCAACAGCGGACGAGGATTAGTGCAGCGGGATTAAGACAGAGGAATGATAAAGATAGAGACAGATGTCTGAGACGATGTAAGGTTATTTGATGGACAGATCTAAGCAGCAGTAAGATGAAAAGGCAGGGAGCGAGGGGGGGGGCAGCAGGGGGGGCAAGCACCTTGAGCCTTCAGCCCACCAGCACCGGGGGCTTTCCGCTGACCGGCTCTCTTTAGACCGCAGGCGGACACTCCCTCTTTTCCGACCCAAGAGGGAGAGGTCGCTGAGGGGGGGGAGTGAAGAAACAGCAGGGTGGGAAAGATAAAGATAGAAAGAGAAGGGACGGACAAATGAAAGATTCAGAGAACGTGTGCTTCTGGAGAATCATCCTGCATTACTCAGAGGTGAATGTAATAAATCTGTTTGAGGAGGAGGAGGAGGACGAGGAGGAGGATACCTGAGAGGGATTCATCCACCCGCAGTTTCTTTGTTTTATGATGAGGGTTGACGGTCTCAGCCTGCAGCAGAGGCTTCTCACTGGGACTGATCACTCTGCTCGGAGCGCTCTGCTGAACGCCTGAGAGGAGAGGTGGGAGGAAGTCGTTTAGAAAAAGTACATGAAAGGAATAGTCTGACATTTTAAGACACGCAGTTTCATCATAGACCGTATATAAACATGGACGTCGCCTCAGTAACGTTTCGACCATTTGTTTCTGAAGAAGACCACGTAGCATCCTGCGGTGTTGAAAAATGAAGCTGATGCTGCAGTTCCTGGAGTGTCCACTAGAGGCTGGCTATAGAAGAACAGGAAGTCACATACACACCCATTCAAAAAGTCTGTTTTTACAGCAGAGATGAACATGTTTACAGCCTGGTTCAAAAAACCAAATAGGTGTGATTAGCTCATGTCTGGATGGACACACACTGTACGGGGGGTGAATGTTTTGATGACTCATCAGTTTTGATTTGATGAAGGATAAGAGTTATTCACAATAAGGCGTGTAGCTGACCTGATTGACAGGTGGGCGCGGTGTAACGGTTTGTCAGGAGGTTTAAAACCCGCCTCAGCTCCAGCTCTCAGCCTGTCGTTAGGTTGACTGAAAGTTAGACTGAGACAGCATTTCCAGCATGGAGACCGCCATCGATGATAACTTCTTACAGACTATGCTTCCTACACACATCCACTCACATAGGAGGGAATTGAGCGTGGAAGACGCAGTTTTGAGAAAGAACCGAAGAAAGACTGAATGTAAGATGGACTAAACCAGGGATGTCCAAAGTGCGGCCCGAGGGCCATTTGCGGCCCTTGAAGGGATTTTCTGCGGCCCGTGACTTCAAATGAAGAATCAGAAGATTTTGTCCCGAGGCCTCGATTAAGATCGGCACATTATCTTATTTTTATTTTTCATATTAACAAGGGCTGAACAATATTCCTAAAATAGAAAATGTTCAGTCACATGTATGTTGTTGTTGTTTTAAATCTACAGCTTTTACTATTTTCCACATTTATTTGTAAACTATGAAAAAAAACTCATGCAAAGTTTTTGTAAACAAGCGGACTGTTGTTTAACCATTTAATGACCTGAGCTAAATGCAGAAAGCTTTTCCAAAAACATGAACCACGTTACAGACTTGATTCTGAGGAAAAAAACAAATAAAGTAGAACGAAGAAATCTAAATATTTGATTTCCTTTATTAAAGGGTTTCTTTAGCGAGCCTTTTGATTCTGATCTACAAAGCCTGACTACGTTCTCAACTATATTTTAAAAAACAACCTGTGGCCCGCGAGCGATTCTAACACGACAATTTTGGCCCGCAAGAAAAAAAGTTTGGACACCACTGAGTCTAAAGCAAAAGCCTCCTGGGAGTGAAGCCAGAACATTTAGAGCTCCCCCTAGTGGCTGGCTGCCCCACCTTCCCCTCGCTGACAACAGATGGAACATGGGTGAAACTATAAAATCTAAATACAAGTCGGACCCGGTATCATCATGACAGTAAGTTGTGTTCAAGTCGGCTCGTTTTCTGAGAAGTTTCTCTTTAATTACTGGTCGTTGATTGATGCTATGAGACTGTTTTAAACGGCATGATTGACAGCTCAGTCGACGAATGCAGCTTCAGTAAAGTAGAAACAGGAAGAAGAATTTTTTATTGGTAAGTTAAATGTGTGTTTTCGTTTAGTGGGAAGCTGCCTGACATCTGGAAGATATCTGGTTGAGTAAAGTGACTTAATTGCTTTTTTATTTAATGAAAAAATCTACTGCATAAAAAAAACAAAACACCAAAAAATGTCAAAGTAGTTCATTGAGACTCAGCTTACTGTACCATTCGGGGTGTAGTTGATGAACGCAGCAAACTCTGACGCCAGTGTCTCGTCGCTTGCAAAGGCGCACACACAGGCGTGGAAGTGAAGGCAGGGCTGTGATGTCACAGAGCCGAGAGGCGGATGAGAGTTGGCGCCGTCCGCACCGGGTTTACTTCTTCTGCTGCTGCCGCCGCCGCCGCTCACCTGACAGGCGCAGTGAAAGAGTCCATGCTGCTGCTGCTGCTTATCTCTGCTCCGCCTCTCGCTCTTTGAAACCTCCGACAGCCCTCCCGCACACACGGTGAGATGCAGCAGCCCCAAAGGATGCTGGGAGTCCGTGTGGCACTTCACCACCAGGGTGTCCTTTGCGACGCGCTGCACCAGGGGTCCCGGAGACTCCGTGGCCAGCCTCCAAAGCTCCTCCCGTTCCTGGATTGAGGCCTGCAGCCCCTCCAGGACGGAGCTCTTCAAGGTGAGCGGCGCGGCGCGGCTCTGACACTCTATCGCTTGCTTTATGTGAACGCAGAGGCTGTCCGAGGACTGTTTTGCACCCGCAGCCGCCGACTCTGTATCGCCATGATTTGACCGTTGACCCTGCCTGCAAGAAGGCAGAAAACAGCGACCTAGATTGATGCGGGTCAGCAGGGTCGCGCCGTCGCCTGTAGCTATTGCGGTATCAGTGGGGACGAGTTCCACAAAGCCCAGCTGTGTCGCTGTGGCTCCTCTTCCTCTGTGACACACTGAAAACACCTGCACACCTCCACCTGAGGCGCCCGCAAGGCCTCCCCCGCCCCCCGCACGCTCCTTACCCCCTCTCTCCTCACTGTCTATTATCACCTTCACCACCTCCACCGCACACTTCTTGCTGCTCCTGCCCGTGGCGGAGGCATTCCTGAGAGATATCCCGCAGGCCTTATTCTTGCAGCTGAGCCCACGGGTGCCGTTGTAGACGCCACACTGGGGGCACTTGCGGATGCCCCGCAAGGTCGCCCTGCCCAGGTTAGAGAGGAAGGCGGGAGTGTTGGACGGTGTCTTTCTGCTGCTGTCTTTCTGTTTAGCCGCCAGGTTAGCGGGGGCGGTGGAAGTCTGAGGGGCAGACGACGAGGGTGGTCTGAGGGTGGAGGGCGAGGAGGACACTGTCACTTCAGTTTCCATGTTGGGAAATATTAAAAGTTGGGAAACCTTAAAAAAAAATTTAAAAAAAAATAAAAAAGGGGGAAACAAGAATATCAGTGAAAGTAACAGAGATAAAAATGTCTTTATTTATGATCACACAAAAGGAAACGAGCAGCACTAAACTTTATCAAACTGCTTTTACCTTCTAAGTTTTAACAACAGTTAAGAAGCTTATTAACAGTTAACATGCTTTGTAACAGCCTCCTTTTCTAAATGTATAATGTATCAATATAAAAAGCGTCAACACACGGTTATAAACACACCACTGGGTTTCTAACAACCTCTCTGTGTGTGTTCATCGCATCTGATTTTCAAACTACCTGCGTTCCGCTTCTGTTTGGTCAAACTTAGCTCAGCTCTGGCCTCCAAAACCGCCTCGACCGTCGCCATTCCTCCTTACATCCCGACAGCCGCATTGCGCCTGTAACGACACTCGTGATTGGTCGGAGGCGATCACGTGGGGGCGGAGGGGGGGAAAAAAAGGCGGGGGGGTCGGCCGCTACGGGCGCGCTGAATCATGGGAGATGTAGTCAGAGTGCAAAGGCCGCGAAATGCTCGAGCAGTAAGTGAGCTAGCAGGAGTTTTCTTGTCAGTTTGGTAATTTTAAAAGCACATAACCAAGTGATATCATTATGAATACATTTCTATACTTTGTTTATGAAAATTCATATACTTTTAATATATATTGTCACAAGAGGCTATTTTTTTCTATTGAAAGGAGTATCTTTGGTCACCTTTAATTTTAGAAAAAGTCAAATTTAGCTGTAAAACTGACTGAATTAACCTTCTTAATACTCCAGAATTGGTCATTATCAAGTAGAAAATGCCCAAATACAATACGCTCATAGCAGTAAGCCCATTAAAGATTGCGAGCAAACGACTGCACAAAATTAAAATGTGCAATAAAATAAACCATCATTGCAAACCTTCCTGTTGGAATGAAAGTGTCTCTGAGGTTTACATAATTTGTTTTCTTTCAGTGTTTTAAGTACTTAAAGATGTGACTTCTTTCACAAAAAAAAACAAAAAAACCGAAAGAATGAAGCCAATAAAACATGTCACTATTCAATTGTGTCTAATTGCTGCTCTCCTTCTCATATATCGTAATAAAGTAAATTTTTGTAGGTTTTTCACTATTGGTTGGACAAAATAAAACATTTAAAGACTAAAATTGGTTGAAATGTTATCCTCAGTAAGGTTAATGTGATGTCACAGAACTCAGTTAAAGAATAGGAAAGTAAAAATAAAATATAAGCTGTTCAAAATCAAGGGCTCTCAGCATTGATGCATTATTATGTTATTTTGTCCCTTCAGGCTCTCCGTAGATAGTGGTCCTCAGTGTCTCCCTGTAGTCTCAGTGATTTAAAAGAAGGACACTGCTGCATCTTTGAATGTCTCATTTCACTTTAACAAACTCTCTCTTGACGAGTCCAAATACCCACCTTATGACATCACACATTGACCGTTGACGTCAACAAAACATGTTTCGCATCCCAAGTTGAAGACGATTATGACGTCAACTCGGAATGTCGGTCAGATCATTTTTTTTCCCTGAGTTGTTGCTCCGACTTGAGCAGGCCTTCATGGTCATTTTACAATTCGGAAACTCGTTTTTCCAGATGTGTCAGACAGCACCTTGAACTACAAATGATTTGAATTTGAATGTGTTGATTAAGAAGGAGGCGTTTCCCTTCTAATCACAGTGATGACATGAGAAAGAAGCCCATCAGTGGTGGTCTTGATTTAAAATCTGGAGTCCGACACTGAGACGAAGTGGTCCCGAGCTCAGTTTTGTTCTCGAGTACTACAACACTTTTCTCTGGTCATGGATTAGAAGAAGATAGGATACAAACAGTGTGAATGGGAGCTGTTTTAAGCATCAGCAATTTAATGGGACAAAGCAAAAACTCAAACCATGTTACTGAAGCATCAACAGAACTTCCCTTGCCAAAAACATAGGTTGAACACATTCTTAGGCACCGCCTACTCTCGGATGACTTTTTGGTTAAATTAAAAGAAACTCACTGATAATAAGGCAACACAATGGATTTTTTTTCCCCAACTATATTAAAAATGATGGTGGCCACAGTGCAAAAAATCTGATCCTAGAAGGTTGTTTCTTAATCTATAAAAACAATCGTTATTTAGGATAACAACAGAATAACTTAAATTAGGTTATTACTCATCAATCGAAAGGCTTCTTCTTCTTCTCTGTGTGCATTACATAGCAATGCTGCTCGTCCTGTGGAAGAATCACACCTCGCACTTTCCTCGACTGTACACGGACCAGCACTGGACAGACAGGGATGCTACTGTCAAAACAGCCGTTTCTGGAAACCATTACCCCGACCAGAAGCAAGTAACACGTTGTCTTTATACAGATTCAGTACAATTGAACAGACTGTCACAGAAAACAGAGTTCCAAAAGCAAATTACAAAAACAAAGTGGAATGCAAAAACATTAAAAAAAAATCCCTAGTATTTGAAGTTTTTTTTTGAAAGATAACTTTTAAGTATTTGTGCAATATTGTCTGCCTGTAAGTAAGATAAGCGTGGCAGTAAATCCCTGCAATCGACTTGAGATATTGAAAATCTAATTTAAAAAATAATGTTGACAGTTGACAGCCACTTTTATAAACAAACAGAAGGTGAAACATGATTCGATGGTGTCACTGCAACGTTTTCTTTGTAAGACAGTCCCGAAAATTAAACACAAAAAGGCAAAAAAAAAAAAACAAGCTCTTTATACAATGTCAGCATTTTGAGAGAATAATAATAATGACAGCAAAAGAAAAATTGAAGTAGTCCTTTCAGTTTTTCATGGGGGAGATGAATCAGGACGTTGTGTTTGTGTGTAAAAAGCATCAGAGTTCATGCACACACGCAAGCACACACACATCATTTCTTATTCACAGATTGAATCCAGTCCATTCGGTCCGTTCCAGAAGATGAATCGAAGAAGGAGCGCAGAGATTTACCTTTTTATTTTATGGCGTCCACTTTCCCTCTAAAACCTGCCTCATCTGGACTCAGTGATTTCCTACGTTTCACAGAATGACCTCACAACACCCTGAGAACTTGCTCGGACTATTTTTAACTTTTTTTGTTTTGTTTTATTATTTAGGAAAAATTAAAATCGCACCCCCTTGCTCGCTCCACACATTACGATGGACTTTCTGCGGCAAAAATGGTGACCCTCATCTCCCTGTATGATTGTTAAACATTGGTATAAAATTCTGCCCTTGCTCTTTGGCTCTGAGGGGCTGAAAAAAAAAAAAAAAAAAAAAAAAAGTGTTTTATTATAGATTTAATCATTGGACACTTCCTTTTCTTCTAAACTAATATGTGGCTGTGCTAGAAATATCATGACACGGTTGTATATTTTACATTTGGCCAGTTATACGGAGGCAGTACAAAAATACGCCAAAGAATAAAATGGGCCCAGGAATGCAAGGTGCATTAGCAATAGCTGTTATTAATAGTGTGTAATTGTTCTGGAGTGAATTGATTTCTGTACACTTGCAGAGTTTGGGCAGTGGGCTAGGTTATGGGCTGGTGGAGGTTGATAAAAAAATGGCATACCAGCCTCGCTAACAGAATAACTGTGTGTGGTAACAGAGACAGCACATCTAATGCGCTCCTTCCCCCCCTCCCCCCCCCCCCCCCCCAGCAGAGTGTCATCCACGCGGCCTCAGAGGCTCAGAGACGGCTACTTGGATCACTGATCAGTGGGTGTGGAAGCCGGCGGTGCTCATGCCGGCCTGGTTGGTTAGAACCGTCCCGTTGACCCCCTGTCCGGATTCCACCATGCCCCCGTTGCTCACCGCGCCAACACCCGTCCATCCGGCTCCAGCGTGTAAATGACTGCAACAGCGAGCAGAGAGAATACCGTTAGAAAGACGGAGTCGAATGAACATGCAAGTCTTTGAACACATCAGTTTCCAAGTTTTTCTTTTTCAAAGTTATTTTTTAGGCTTTTCTGCCTCGATCAGATAGGACAGCTGACAAGAGACAGGAAGTGTTGGGAGGAGAGAGCGGGGGGGACACGCATTCCGATTTAAACCCAAAGCCGCTGCGAGGAAGACCGTAGCCTCTGTACATGGGGTGTGCCGCATCACTGCTAGCCCATCTGCTCTAGAATTGCAATTTCTCTGGTGTCGTATTTTAGAGATAATTTTTACGTTTTTCTTTGTTGGCCGTTTTGAATGTTTGACCACGGCTGCACCATCATAGTGCCTATCATCCTATTGGTGTGTGTGTGTGTGTGTGTATTAACAAATTTATAAATATGGGTGTGAGGCACATATCTTTAAAAACTGTCATCTGAAGAAGGCCTGCGATGGAAACGTTTAAATAAAATTAATTTTTCCAAGTCCCTACAGGCTGAGCTACTCCCGTGTGGAAAATCTAAAAATATTTTGTGGATGTTCGAAAGGTCAAAAAGCTCCAGCAATACGACCTGCGGCATTCATCAGGGAACGCGCCGGACTAATAAAGTTGATCTTCAATTTAGGCTTTTACTGTAGCGAGATATTGTGTCCCGTTTAGAGTGTCAGCAATCAAAGCAACAAGAAGAGGAATAGACCAACATGTTCAGGGGGAGGGGGGAAATGATTTCCAGGTGCAGCATTCTGAAAGTCTGATGAGAGAGCAGAGAAGATTTCAGAACTCACTTGTAGCCCTGCTGATCCCAGGTCTGCCCGTAGACTCCGTAGCTGGGCACCTGCCATCCATTGGGCACATACTGACCAATCTGCTGCGTGTTGCTGTACCACTGACCCCACTGACTGTAGGGCTGCGCCGCAAAGCTCACTGTGTTCTGCTGACATACGGAGGAATATTTTAGGAGGCACAGGGCTCACATTGCACCAAGAATGTAGAGAAGCAGATTAAGGATCCTGCACCGTCACAACACCACTGAACAAGTAGCAAAGGATGATAATACACACACAACACACATTTTCTTTATTAAAGGAAGAATGTGCGACATCTTTCAAATAAATATATCATAAATCCAGTCTCTCCTGTGTCTCTGAGTCATGACTGTCTACAATGAGGGAGAAGCTTGAGTCCCGCTGGCTGTGTTGTTGTCAGAGCCGTGTTTACATGGACTAAAGAGCACTAACATTAGCATGCTAACACACTGCAGCTTGAGCTAAAGACAATTTTGTCCGCTGCTTGTGCTTAATGATGCATTCTAATTCATAACTCCCTGGAGAGAACACGAGTGGAGGGGGGTTGGAGGTGTGTCTCTGGAGGAGAGGGGAGGCTTCAGTATGGAGGAGGCGTGGCCAAACAGCAGTTTGTTTTGGTTTCATGCTGGAGTTCAAGGGCAACATCTACTGGATCAAAAAAGTCGCACATTCTTCCTTTAAAATGAACACGGTCTAGGATAATTCTGGTACATACCTGTGGCATCTGTACCTGCTGGATAGGGCTAACCATGTCTGTTGTTTCCTTGCCCCAGTAACATTTCACCACATAGCCCTCTATGGATGTGCCATTGACGGAAACAATGGCATGTGCTGCTGCTTCATGGGAGTTAAACCTGCACACAGAAAAAAAAAAACAAGCTTAATATCAGGAAATCCTGCACAAAGGTGAGGTTCAATGGCTGCTGGGATAAACAGAAAGTAGGCTTACCTCACAAATGAGTATCCTTTGTCTGGGAAAACTCGTATTTCCATTATTTGGCCAAAGGGGGAGAAGGTCTGTCTCATGGTTTGCTCTAAAGAAATCAAATAAACACCGTCATTATGTCATGTTTCATGTGTTGGCGTCGCTTTCTGATGGGCGTCTAACTCCTTGAGACAAACTTAAGGCTCACCTGTGAGGCCTGTTGTCACTCCGCCGCAGTACACGGTGCAGTTGCTCGGGCTGGACTGGTTGACAACCTCGTCGAAGGACAGCTGTTTGGAACTGGGAGCTGAATGGAAGGAAAAAGACGAGCATGTTGTGTTATAAAATAAATAAATAAAAAAAAAAAGACTCAAGGCACGTCTGCCTCCCTCGGGCAGGAGTTTCTCAAACCGGAAACTGAACCCTCAAAAAGGAGAGTCAGGTTAGTTTTTCATTCCCCATTCTTGTTGTTGACAAAGTTGATATCAGAAGTCCCGCCCCTACTTGATTTTGACTGGTCGTTAGAGGGAGAAGAGACATCGGCCCCTTACAGACTGCTGTCCCGCAATAACGGCATCATTACGCCCTTGTTCTTCCATACTGCAGTTGTAACCACGTAATATTGGTGTCCCGGTGTGTTAATTTACATTACATTACGGCGTTGCAGACGAGAGGTGAGTCAGAGGGACAATGTGAGAGGCACGCACACACACACACACCCCAGGCATGCACAGACTCAGCCCTGTTCCAACATTTCATATCACCAGCTCATCCCCCCCAGTGCGCCTCCATCACTACCTCTGATGGCGGGTCAGGGGTGAAACAACGTCGCCTGATCATTCTACAAAGTTGCGTTATTTGCTGCACGTGAGGTGTGACAGGTTCCCAAGTATTCTGCCTTGAAAAGTTAAGTTCATAACTTGCCAAATGTATTACAGAAACCCGCTGACCGAGGGCGTTTTTTTGCACTTGAGCACTGAAAACGCTGAAATATAGAAAATCTAATCTGTGACTCGTTTTGTCGATTTAATTCCTCTGAACTTACTTTCATTTGAATTTTTGGGAGCAGGTTTCCTCGTGGCCCAGTTGGTCCGGATCTGCCTCCCTCCCAGCCACTGTCCTCCCATCTGCTGGATGGCGTTCTCTGCATCCTAAAAAGTATAGAACATGCAGATGTCACTGTAAGCGGTGTCATAAAGAGATGACAATCTGAACCTGCTTATGTTTTTTTCTCAGTCCTCTAACATGCAGGCATTTATTTGCACACTTACCCATTTGTTAAAGAAGGAGACAAAGCCATAGCCTTTAGATTTACCTGTGGCCATGTCTTTCACCACTCGACAATCCCTGCAGACAAACAGAACACCGGGTCAGAAATTCAGTTTATGATCAAATAGAAATATTCAACATTCAACTAGTAGTTTAACTAGTAGTAGTAAACTAGTTAGGTTTCTTTCCATTTATAATGTAAATGGTCATTTACAGTTTTTATGTGGAATGGAAAGTTTAATTTGTTGTGAGAGTATTTTTGAAGAATATGCATGACTGAGAATTTAAATAATATAAAGCTATTACTTTTAATTTAACTAACAACGTGCTCAGTAGAAAGAAATGGACTTTGGGCAACAGACAGACAAACATTGTGAGACAACAATTGACACATTTCACGATTAATAAAGTTAACAAATTATTAGATTTTTTAATTCACTTACGATATTTTTCCAAACGGGGCAAAAGCTGCTCTAATGTCGTCCGTGGTGATTTCAGGACTTAGATCTCCGACAAAGACATGAAAGTGACCTTTAAAAGAAAAACAGCATGTTGACGTGGTATTTCATAAACTTCAAAACAATCTATACTACAATAAGATTAAAGTTATCCAAATGTTTGCAGGAAAATCAGGCTTTGCTGCAAAGAAATGATCTACTCCTTAAACCAGTGGTGTCCAAACTTTTTTTCTTGCGGGCCAAAATTGTCTTGTTAGAATCGCTTGTGGGCCACAGGTTTTGTTTTTTAAAATATAGTTGATATAGTTTTCATAGTTTACAAAAAAATGTGGAAAATAGTAAAAGCTGTAGATTTAAAAAAACAACAACAACATGTTCCTGAACATTTTCTATTTTAGGAATATTGTTCATCCCTTGTTAACATGAAAAAGAAAAATAAGATAATGTGCCGATCTTAATCAAAATCTTCTGATTCTTCATTTGAAGTCACGGGCCGCAGAAAATCCCCTCAAGGGCCGCAAATGGCCCTCGGGCCGCACTTTGGACATCCCTGCCTTAAACAATCAGGTAAGATTATTTGTTTAACTTAAGCTTTTACTTCTGAGTCACATGGACTGAAGCTTGCATAGTCCTGAACCTAGACAGAGGCCTACAAACACTGCCTGACCTGCACCTCCTCAAAAATGTAATTGAGCGTCAAAACAATGCAAACCACAAGCCCTGTGTGATTTGTCTGCACAGCAGCATCGTAATTTCTGCATTTACAGCATCACCGGTAACGCCGCAATATTCAAAATTCTGCAGAAGGAAAAGCACTAGAAGGACAGAGCCAAGGAGAGGCTGAGTGAGGAAATCTAGAGATATCATCACCTCTTTGATTCTTCATCGCCACACTACAAAGACTACCAGATGGCAGCTAATTTGTGGAGACATTGGCATCGGGGTTCCTGAATTTAAATTGTACTCGGATACATTAGCTCATCTGTAAACCTATTTCTCCCTGCCAGCCTCGATGCCATCTTTTTGTTATTGTTTTGTTTGAGAGCCGCCTGGTGGTAGTCTTTACATATTTTGCGTTTAAGAAGGTGATTTAAAAAATGGCTGAATATGCAATATTTCTTATCAGCTTACTCGATTTATCGTCAGAATAATCGAAAGATCCCTCAAAGAATCTCTCACGTTTAGACCAAGAATTAGTACTCACTGCTTGTGTCTTTCTTTTGGCTGGTTGGGGTCGTGGCCCAGTTAACCTTCACCTCCTGCAAGAGAGACAGACGTCGAGAACGAGGGAAGAGGAGAACAGGTGAGAATGGACGTGATGTTTGCAGAGGAAAGGAAGGTGCTTTCTCTTTGATTAGAGGTTTCTGTCACACACCACTTTTTACTTATTCTGTGATTGAGAACTTTTTTTTTTTTTTTTTTTTTTTTTTAAATAAGGTGGTCACTGTATGCCACACGTTGGTTCCTAAACCATCACTACATCAATCGTTATTATCTATGTTTACAAACCTCTGTAATCATTAAATACACAGTGAAATACAGTGGAGAATATTATGGGATATCACCTTCATAATCAGGAACATTTCACTCTCACTCTAGTAAAAAATTTGGAGAAAAATTGTAGGAAGTAAGGTCCAAATAACAAGGGACTTACAAACAAGTGATTTTTACGAACTTGTTATACTCCTCAAATGGTCCTTCAATACCTGTTGAGGATAAAATATTTTCAACTGAATGTATTTCTCGTGAAGTTGCTCTTATGTGGGTTCTACGTGGACATAAGTTTGCAGAAGACATGGCAGTAAAGACGTAAGGGGCACAGAAGAGCATCGATTAAAGTAAAGGTTATTACTATTATTATTAAACACATCATTAAAAACAGCAGGACCACGTTAAAGCATCTCATACACACGGATGGAAAACTCACTTATAACAGAGACAGCATGACGTATGAAGGGAAAAAAACAAACAGCTCTTTGTGTACATCCGAGTGACTATGACTTGTAAGATATGAGTGTATTAATATGCATGTCATGATTTGCACATACAAGACCTGCTAATGACCTTGCCTTTAACCTCGCCATGTCCAGCGTTTGTTGTGAACGTGAGCTCTGCAGAAAGTTTGGATTTAAAAACTGTCAAATTGTGAAGGGTCAACGAGGAAATGAGGATACTGTCTGTGTTTACTTCTGACTGGTTTTAATGGGCGTTTCTTATGTTTCATTTGAGGTTGCGCCGCCCTTAAAATCATAAATTTTAAGACTTTTTAAAAGAGTCCGACCGAGAAATCGGTTAGGGGTTAATATTGGCCAATATTGGCATTTCAAGAGGCTGATTTTATCCGATATTACTGGAGTTATTCACCAGTCAAACAGCATTTCAATTGAGTTTCATTGTATTACACTAGCAGTTCTCTGTCACCAGCAGGGGGCGCCATTTGGATTACAACAAGTAGCATCACCCTCCAGAGTGTCGAGCGGTGACACATGTACATGCGCAGTTACGTTCCAGTTGAGTGGCCATCTTGGCTTCGTTATAAATCTTTTCCAAAAGTGTTTGATAACTGCATTTAAGGGATCAATCTATCGCTACAGATCTCAGGCAGATATCTCTGAATCGGATGTGCATACCGCTGTCCTTAAGTTACTACAGTTGGGGGGGGGGGGGGGGGGGGGAGCCAAACGCGCTACAGCAATGTCGTATTTTAGTGATCATGTCTGTCATGTTTCTGCTGAATCAGGTTAATATCAAGAGGAAGCAAACAAAAAGGAAATCAATAAAGTTAACTTTTCAAATGTAAACATGTTTAATGAACTCATAACAACACAGTGAGGTTATAGAGGTCTGTGTCTGGTGCCCCCCCCCCCCCCTTCCTCGTCCCGGTCATTTCAGATTGTGCACAGAATAATAATGTGCACAAGGGAATAAAACACATTAAGTGGAGCGGAGCAGGAAGGTACGGTTCAGTAAGAAACAAGATTTTCCAGCTGCTTCATGTTGTCACTGCCCACCCAAGCCTTGGCCCGTAAGACTCACCCAGGAGATATAGATGCTTACCTTACCCAGAATTTTCCGACCATTCATGGCTGCGATTGTGGCAGTGGCATGTCTATGCTCATAGAACTCCACAAAGCAGTACGGATCATGACCTGCCGTCTGTAGGGGGGAAAAAACAAAACACCAAGATTTAAATTAAACTAAAATCATGAATAGTTTCATAATTTGTCTTTTTAACAAATTACACATTTAAAAAAAAGTATATCAGTGCCTTTAAGTTGTCTTTAAAGGAGCAATATATAACTTGGAGACCTAGTGTTTAAAATGAGTACTGCAGTCTAAATCATCAAAACATCATAGAGAGCTGCCCCCCCCCTCCTCTCTAGAGTGGATGCTCACTCAGGTCACCATGTGGTGGACTCTGAAGCTTCAGTGTTTATCCAGCTCTGCATGGGTCTGTAAACCTTTCTGTGTTCTAACCTCTCTCCATTTTTCAAAAGCATCTCCAATATTGATCCTAGTTTGAGCACGTTTCTGCTCGTGGAGCTTATTAGAAACATGCAGAGGCTTTTTAGGTCGGGTACAATCACTTCTATCTGAACCACTTTTCTTGACCGCTTCCATCGCTGCAACACCTGTTGACCTGATAACTGCTCTCATATCTGACAAACCGAGGGGCGTCCAAAACGGCCGTGTGGGGGCGTGTCTTAAGAGCGCCTACCTTCTCTGGTCCAAACAAATCCAGAGCATTCAGGAGCAGAATCTAAAGTTAGAAGGAGGACATACTGGCTGCTGCATTGTTGTCAGAGAAGCCAGCACTTCAACATAGCATGTTTCCTTAATGATCAGAGAGTAAGATACCTTTATCATCTCACTCTCTACACATCTTCCTGATTGCTCCCTTTATTGTCTCCTCCTTCTGAGAATAATGCACAATTGCAAAAAACAGGGAGTATAAATCCTGCTTTTGGTTTTAGCTGGAGCTTAACCAAACACAAAGGAGGATATGTAAAATTAACCTTGAACACATTTAAGACGGTGAGATCTGTATGCTGATATGCAGCAATAAACCAAGGGGGGGAAAAAGGAATATAATACGTGTTGTAGGTCTTCATCTCTGCCGTTGAAGATCAACACAAATGTAATAATATAGGATTTGGACTCATATAGAAGTCCAGATATTAAAACTGCTCGATACCTCTCGGGCAACTGCAACACATAACCAAACTCTTATATTGAGTCTGTTTGTTTTTCAGACGTGTCTCTGCATTTATATTAAACAGATAGTTGAAGTGTGACAGGAAAGGCTGGAGAGAGAGAGCTGGGGATGAGAGAGGGGGGGGGGTGTCAGGGAGCAGGGGGCCATCATAATTTATTTATCGACTCTCACAGGAGCGTCTACTCGCTGATAGGTTCAGGACAAGGTGTAGGTTCATCTTTGTACGTTAGATTAAGGAGACTGGTAGATTAGCAGCGTTTATTTCTCAAAAGGAGAACATTTTAATATGTTAATTAAAGAGCAGATGTGCATGCTGAAGCAGACAATTAAAATGCAATTTGATTTCAGGAGGATTTATGTCACTGTGAACATAACACAAGGCTGGACAATAACACAAGTCATTGGCAAACCAAAAAGAGAGAGGGGGTGAAAAGGGAACCAAATGAGAAACCAAGGGGTCGGAGGAAATGTTTTTTGTGGATAATCAGAAGATAAGTTTTGCAAGACATCGGCAAAAGGGTTACGATGAAACCAAAAGTGTCTCTTCAAGAGCAGGAGGGGAAAACAGTCTTTTAAAAAATGGCAAATCGGTACTCACATCTACTATCATTTTACAGCTCTTGCAGGGTCCGATCTGGCCAAACAACTCCAAGATCAGGGCCTCTGTCACGTCCCGGGACAGATTCCCAACATACCTGAAACCAATGCAGAGAAGTAACAATTACAAGTTTGTGTGGAAAATCTCTTTTCCTCTAACTACAATTAACCATGATGCTGATTATATCATGTAGATTGTTGCCCTTTACGTGAAGGCTGCGCAAATATTCACAATTGTATCGTTTTGTCATCATTGCGACGTGACCCGTCGTGAAAGTCTGAATTTACCACGATCATTTTTTTTTTTTCAACTTTAATGCAGTCAAGCAGAGCTTCCTTCCTCGTTGAATGGAGGCCTGAGGAGGACAATGTTCATGCTTTGAAATTACTCTGATGAGGTTAGGTGAAGCTAAAGCTAACTATTGCATTCAGGAGGGAGATATTTCAAAAACAGGTGGTGTTTAAAAAAAAAAAAAGTCAACAGCTGATATCCGTAAAAACTGACTTAAGCATTATTCATCACCATTTACATCGTTATCGCACATTGCATATTTTTCTCATATCGTGCCGGCCTATTTTACGTAAGTGCAAGTGAAGTCTATCTATTTTGATCATTGTGGGGGTAAGGGGGGGGGGGGTCTGCTCTCTCTTGGTCCTTTCAGAAAGGTAATGGTGCAACAGCTTCCTCATATTCCTTAATTATGTTTTGTTTAAATAGCCACCCACTCTTGCCACAATAAATGGGTTTGACTATCTAGTAATAATAGGATTTTTCTTTTCCACTTTCCAGCACTGTTATAAGGTTAGAATTGTCATTTACAAAAATAATGGTAAAATCCATATTTACATAACCTGTGTGACAATGCAGCCCCCTCTTTCCTACGCCGCAAAGACAGAAATCAGCACAAAGCAATATGCAGATTTCCACCTTCAGGATTTACAGTCAATGCAAATGTCTCCAGGTTATAAAATCTCATCGTCAAACGAGTGCTCAGTCTGTATCTAATGAGCATCTCTGCAGCCAAACACTGAGTGCATCCAGGGACAACCAACATTATTGAAATCTCAGCTATTGACCTTGTCTTACATCACTGCCAGCTTTAAATAGATTTAAGTTAATCTTACCCTGGTAACAGAAATAACCCCGCATTCAAAAAAACCAAATGAACACCAGTAGAAACATGTGGTAACACCTCCTGCGTCTTTAGGCAACACAACTATCCGGACTCGTTTATCAAAAGGCCTAAAAGAAATAATTATTGCATCGCTTAGGAAACGACGCGGAGGTGACGTTTCACCAAACTCCATTGAAACATCGCCTGGTTCAATGTTTTCCTCCATATTATTAAGACGTAGTTGCAGTTTAGAGAAGTATCTTGCAAACGTGGACACAATCTCTAAGCTATTCTTTCATTCGGCTTCAGTTAATTTAATGTTAACCCAACTAAATCAACAGATTTCCCCAGATGAAAACGTGTTCCGACGCTTTAACTTCACGATGTTTCTGGAATCGGCTTGCTAGCGTTAATGAATGTGCAGAATTTACCGGAGGTTGTTTAAGCCATTAAAACATGTTTATAATGAACCTGAATAGGATTATTGTAAGCGAAAAATCCGACACGTCATGTTTATGTATACTAACTTTGCGGTCACGTCTCTGCACACAAGTAAAACGACGTTTTTATGGAGAATACGCGGCGCCTGGACGCTAGCTACGTGAGCGGCTAGCTGGCTAGGCTAACGGTAACGCAGACACACACTTACAGGGTTTTTGGCTGGTCATCGTCCATTTTGTTGAACTTGCTGGCCGAGAACAAGTCGCAACCCTGAGAGCAAATCCACGACTGTCGCGGGCAGTTGCCTGTGACCCCCTCAAAGTGTTTTATTGCGCAGTATGAAATGATTTGCCGCCGCTGTTAGCTCCAGAGTGAACAATGGGTAGCTGACAAAGATGGCGGAGCGACCGGAGCCTTTACGAAACACGCATGCGCAGTAGATCGGCCTTCAGGCCACTTTAAGGCATGTTACAAAAATACTGAAGTGAAAGTCACATTAGTGTAAATATCACAGATTTAAAAACATTATTCTGAGTTTTCCAAAGAGTAAAGTAAACGTGTGCAGACACTATGCTTTTAAAGTATTCTGTTTTTAATGTGTTTTTCTGGTTTTTAGTAATTCATCTAACTTATTTTACAGTCTCATTTTAATGCACTGTTTAAGATTGAAGATTTACTTTTATTGATTCCGCAAGGCGAAATTTCAGTTTTTACACTCTGTAAGTCATGAACACACACAGGCTGAAACACACACATGCAGAAACAGAATCCTATGGACATGCACTAATGGAAAGAGTGATGGCTCTGTCCACAGCAGGCGCCACTGAGCTGATGGTGGGGAGTGGATTTGGTGCCTTGCTCAGGAGCACCTCAGCAGTGCTCAGGAGGTGATCTGGCACCTCTCCAGCTACCAGACCAACTTCCATGCTTGGACTGCACCGGGACTCAAACCGGCGACCCTCCGGTTCCCAACCAAAGTCTCTACAAGAGGTAGGGGTAGAGCTGGTAGAGGAAGAGTGAGAGGTAGAGCTGGTAGAGGAAGAGTGAGAGGTAGAGGTAGAGCTGGTAGAGGAAGAGTGAGAGGTAGGGGTAGAGCTGGTAGAGGAAGAGTGAGAGGTAGAGCTGGTAGAGGAAGAGTGAGAGGTAGAGGTAGAGCTGGTAGAGGAAGAGTGAGAGGTAGGGGTAGAGCTGGTAGAGGAAGAGTGAGAGGTAGAGTTGGTAGAGGAAGAGTGAGAGGTAGGAGTAGAGCTGGTAGAGGAAGAGTGAGAGGTAGGGGTAGAGCTGGTAGAGGAAGAGTGAGAGGTAGAGCTGGTAGAGGAAGAGTGAGAGTGAGAGCTGGTAGAGGAAGAGTGAGAGGTAGGGGTAGAGCTGGTAGAGGAAGAGTGAGAGGTAGAGCTGGTAGAGGAAGAGTGAGAGGTAGAGCTGGTAGAGGAAGAGTGAGAGGTAGGAGTAGAGCTGGTAGAGGAAGAGTGAGAGGTAGGAGTAGAGCTGGTAGAGGAAGAGTTAGAGGTAGAGGTAGAGGTAGTAGAGGAAGAGTGAGAGTGAGAGGTAGAGGTAGAGCTGGTAAAGGAAGAGTGAGAGGTAGGGATAGAGCTGGTAGAGGTAGAGGTAGAGGTAGAGCTGGTAGAGGAAGAGTGAGAGGTAGGGGTAGAGCTGGTAGAGGAAGAGTGAGAGGTAGAGCTGGTAGAGGAAGAGTGAGAGGTAGAGCTGGTAGAGGAAGAGTGAGAGGTAGAGCTGGTAGAGGAAGAGTGAGAGGTAGAGGTAGAGCTGGTAGAGTGAGAGGTAGAGGTAGAGCTGGTAGAGGAAGAGTGAGAGTGAGAGGTAGAGCTGGTAGAGGAAGAGTGAGAGTGAGAGGTAGAGCTGGTAGAGGAAGAGTGAGAGGTAGAGCTGGTAGAGGAAGAGTGAGAGGTAGGGGTAGAGCTGGTAGAGGAAGAGTGAGAGGTAGAGCTGGTAGAGGAAGAGTGAGAGGTAGGAGTAGAGCTGGTAGAGGAAGAGTGAGAGGTAGGGGTAGAGCTGGTAGAGGAAGAGTGAGAGGTAGAGCTGGTAGAGGAAGAGTGAGAGGTAGAGCTGGTAGAGGAAGAGTGAGAGGTAGGGGTAGAGCTGGTAGAGGAAGAGTGAGAGGTAGAGCTGGTAGAGGAAGAGTGAGAGGTAGAGCTGGTAGAGGAAGAGTGAGAGGTAGGAGTAGAGCTGGTAGAGGAAGAGTGAGAGGTAGGAGTAGAGCTGGTAGAGGAAGAGTGAGAGGTAGAGGTAGAGGTAGAGGTAGTAGAGGAAGAGTGAGAGTGAGAGGTAGAGGTAGAGCTGGTAAAGGAAGAGTGAGAGGTAGGGATAGAGCTGGTAGAGGTAGAGGTAGAGCTGGTAGAGGAAGAGTGAGAGGTAGGGGTAGAGCTGGTAGAGTGAGAGGTAGAGGTAGAGCTGGTAGAGGAAGAGTGAGAGGTAGAGCTGGTAGAGGAAGAGTGAGAGGTAGAGCTGGTAGAGGAAGAGTGAGAGGTAGAGGTAGAGCTGGTAGAGTGAGAGGTAGAGGTAGAGCTGGTAGAGGAAGAGTGAGAGGTAGAGGTAGAGCTGGTAGAGGAAAAGTGAGAGGTAGAGCTGGTAGAGGAAGAGTGAGAGGTAGGAGTAGAGCTGGTAGAGGAAGAGTGAGAGGTAGAGCTGGTAGAGGAAGAGTGAGAGTGAGAGCTGGTAGAGGAAGAGTGAGAGGTAGGGGTAGAGCTGGTAGAGGAAGAGTGAGAGGTAGAGCTGGTAGAGGAAGAGTGAGAGGTAGAGCTGGTAGAGGAAGAGTGAGAGGTAGGAGTAGAGCTGGTAGAGGAAGAGTGAGAGGTAGGAGTAGAGCTGGTAGAGGAAGAGTTAGAGGTAGAGCTGGTAGAGGAAGAGTGAGAGTGAGAGGTAGAGGTAGAGCTGGTAAAGGAAGAGTGAGAGGTAGGGATAGAGCTGGTAGAGGTAGAGGTAGAGGTAGAGCTGGTAGAGGAAGAGTGAGAGGTAGGGGTAGAGCTGGTAGAGTGAGAGGTAGAGGTAGAGCTGGTAGAGGAAGAGTGAGAGTGAGAGGTAGAGCTGGTAGAGGAAGAGTGAGAGGTAGAGCTGGTAGAGGAAGAGTGAGAGGTAGAGCTGGTAGAGGAAGAGTGAGAGGTAGAGGTAGAGCTGGTAGAGTGAGAGGTAGAGGTAGAGCTGGTAGAGGAAGAGTGAGAGTGAGAGGTAGAGCTGGTAGAGGAAGAGTGAGAGGTAGGGGTAGAGCTGGTAGAGGAAGAGTGAGAGGTAGAGCTGGTAGAGGAAGAGTGAGAGGTAGGAGTAGAGCTGGTAGAGGAAGAGTGAGAGGTAGGGGTAGAGCTGGTAGAGGAAGAGTGAGAGGTAGAGCTGGTAGAGGAAGAGTGAGAGGTAGGGGTAGAGCTGGTAGAGGAAGAGTGAGAGGTAGAGCTGGTAGAGGAAGAGTGAGAGGTAGAGCTGGTAGAGGAAGAGTGAGAGGTAGGAGTAGAGCTGGTAGAGGAAGAGTGAGAGGTAGGAGTAGAGCTGGTAGAGGAAGAGTGAGAGGTAGAGGTAGAGGTAGTAGAGGAAGAGTGAGAGGTAGGGGTAGAGCTGGTAGAGTGAGAGGTAGAGGTAGAGCTGGTAAAGGAAGAGTGAGAGGTAGGGATAGAGCTGGTAGAGGTAGAGGTAGAGCTAGAGCTGGTAAAGGAAGAGTGAGAGGTAGGGGTAGAGCTGGTAGAGTGAGAGGTAGAGGTAGAGCTGGTAGAGGAAGAGTGAGAGGTAGAGCTGGTAGAGGAAGAGTGAGAGGTAGAGCTGGTAGAGGAAGAGTGAGAGGTAGAGCTGGTAGAGTGAGAGGTAGAGGTAGAGCTGGTAGAGGAAGAGTGAGAGTGAGAGGTAGAGGTAGAGCTGGTAGAGGAAGAGTGAGAGGTAGAGCTGGTAGAGGAAGAGTGAGAGGTAGAGCTGGTAGAGGAAGAGTAAGAGGTAGGAGTAGAGCTGGTAGAGGAGTTCATGGCCAAAGAAGAAAACAACTTTCAAATGAAATCAGAGCAACCTTAGTTGATCATGTCATCATGGACTGACAATGCGAGAGGCTGGACAGAGAGTGCAGCCCAACTTGAGCCGTTTTACTGCACTGGTATATGTAGTGTAACCCAGGTTAATTAAATTGAATTAAATATTAGCCCTCTATTTTTTTTTTCCTTTTGAGAGGGGAGTGACCTCAGTGAACCTCCATAACTTAAGAATTCAATTCAATTCAATTTATTTTGGATAGCGTCAACTCATAACAAGTGTTATCTCAAGACACTTTACAAAAAGCAGGTAAAAGACCTTACTCATTATTATGTTACAAAAAGCAGGTAAAAGACCTTACTCATTGTTATGTTACAAAGATCCGGCCTATCCATCATGAGCACTTTAGCAAAGCAGCAAAAGTTACAGTGGTAAGAAAAAACATTCATTTTATTTTGTATTTATTTATTTCCCTATTTTATTTTTCTAAAACATTCCATAATCTCACCTGAACTCCGCTAAAATCTTCAACCAATCAGAACTCCTCCCACTTATCATAAACATCCGGTTCACGAGGTCACTTCCCCTCACCTCATCTCATGGCATGTTGCAGAGGCAGAATTGTTTGGTTGCCCAAGACGGGACAACGAGTTTATGATTTACACAGCGGTCATGTTTTTTGTGTATGAACCTTACAGCGTGGAGATGGCGAGCTAAAATCTACCAGATCTACTCTGCCTACAAGTTGGTAGGATCTAAAAAGACATTCGAACACGGATCGAAAGACATTGACTTTTTTTTGGATGGACCCAAGAAGGGTTTTTTGATTAAGAGGATATTTATGTTGGTTGTTTGAACTTATTGTTTTGTTATATTGGAAGTATTTTTTTATGTGAAATACAATAATTATTATTTAAATTTACCTGTGTTTGGATTTTGTTGGTATTCACATTTGAGCTCCGAGAGACCTACCTTATTTCTTCCTAATTTAAATTTGACTTAAATGCACAATTAGCCCACATGCTACAGTAGCACTGACTTGTTTGGTGAAAAATAAAAAAATAAATGTTTCAACAGCATGTGTGTGTATCTGCAAATATTTCGGTGCATGTGAACAATCTGAAGAATTGTCTACACTTCAAACTATTTTAGTATTATGGCAAAGCATACTAAAGATGAGAGTGCTTTTCATTATGCCCAACAGTGTGTAGTTGGTTAGACAAAAATCTGGTAATATGAATGAAGTGTGTGCCATTTGGTGCAAAAGTTTGATTTTGATAATGCTATATGTAGTTTTGGTTGCAGTGCTTCATTTTTCAGGATATGTGAGGTATTTTGCAGTTTGTGGTTTTGTGAATTGTGTTAAGTATTTTGATAAAACCAGCCTAGTTTGCAAAATTGTGTTTTAGCAATTGGAAAAAAACTCTATACTAGAGAAAGATGTTTTTAAGTCTCTGTGTTTAGTTTATTATAAGAGAGAAAGATGTTTTTAAGTTTCTGTGTGTTTAGTTTATTATAAGAGAGAAAGATGTTTTTAAGTCTCTGTGTGTTTAGTTTATTATAAGAGAGAAAGATGTTTTTAAGTCTCTGTGTGTTTAGTTTATTATAAGAGAGAAAGATGTTTTTAAGTCTCTGTGTGTTTAGTTTATTATAAGAGAGAAAGATGTTTTTAAGTCTCTGTGTGTTTAGTTTATTATAAGAGAGAAAGATGTTTTTAAGTCTCTGTGTGTTCTCTTCTCAGGACGTTGTAGTCTTTAGCTGTGAGCTTTGTTCAGGTTAAGTTTTGTTTCTGTCCTTTTTATTTCAGACAAGTTGTGTTAAGTTGCTTCTGCTGTAAACACCCCATTTCCTGATATGGATGTTTCACATTAAAAGCACTACAACTTCAGATAGGCCGGGGACTTTTATTTTGAAGAACTTGTCGGAAGTAGAAAGTGTTTATCACGCAGCTTTAGCGGAGGTGATTCTCGATGACGCTGTGTCGGGACTCTACTGTGTTTCCAGCCGCTCACTTTATCCTGAGTCACCGCCACAGCCCCCTTCTTTTAGTTATCCTGGACTTAAGACAGCGAGGCATCACTTTAAACACACCTTTACCTGTGATGAAGATGCTAACCTGAGCTGCGGTCGGTTAAAGAGACACCGAGTCAAGTCGTTTCAGCCTGCAGCGGAGCACTGTGGTCTGAGCCTGCAGGACCAGCTGACTCTGCTCATAAAGTCAGCAAGACCAGGACCGGGACTCAATTGATGTTGTTTTCTGTCACAAATCCCTCTGTTAGCCTACGTTACTTTCATTACACACCACCGTGTGTGTTTAGGTAAAACAAACTCACTCAACGCTGCTCAAAACAAACCTCTCACAAACACTTCAGCATGTGCACAGTGATATAGAAGCTGTGAGCAGATGGGAGCTGTATGCCCAACACTCTGCAGAAACTATGAGAAACTTTAACAGTTTTAATAACCTGATGGTTTAAATGTGCTGCACAACGCGATCGTACTGTGGAGCCGTCTGAATGACACATTTGTGGTACCACTGGAAAGCTGGGAATTTCTACTTTCTCCCACTTTTTACATTTTTATTTTAGCGTGGAAGTTAGTTTTTACAGGTTAAGACGAAGCGGCGTGCGGGCGTAGGTTCAACACGTCATTGGTCACGACAATGCTAGAGACGACTGTCACGTTTGTCTGGAACTAAAACAGTACCATATTATTAATCTTTTTATCATTTTGGCTAAATTTCATATCCATAAAAGTAAATTTGCAAACAGAAAACCTATTTTCAAACATTATTTTAATGAGCTGCAGCAGTACATGAAAACCATCCAGCACTCTGAGAACCCCAAGGCCCTGAAGACTCTTGAATATTGTATTTATTTTAATTGTGTAAACTGATGACCCTTCCATTTCTACCCTTCCCTATGTTTTTACTTGTCTTAGTCTTTGTCAACCCCTGGCATGTTCCTTTGTTCCTTAATCTAACTTTGTAACATTGTCTGTGTTTACAATGAAGTTGTTAAAAAAAGAAAAGAAAAAGACTGTCACGTTTGTCTGCTCAGTCAGCTGATCCATGACACTTTCCCCACACACACACACACACACACACACACACACACACACACACACACACACACACACAATAATAAAAAGTCCTTAAGAAGCATCAGAAAATAAAGTAGTCTGCTTAGTTGACTTCAGACTTTTCTGGGCATGTCTCTCTCTCTCTGCTGTTACTCATGCTGCATTCAGGAGTGCTCAGACAATGAGAGATGCATTCAGGTGCACTCAGAAACAGGAGTTGCAGGCACAAAAACTAAGACTGTTACAAGTTGAAATAATTGTTCAGTTGTTACATTGACTTCTGTCATTAAAAGAAACACATGAACACCATTATTCCTTTAACTACCCCCCCCCCTGCAGAGCTCTACACCTAGGGGAAACACTGCTTTCCATGGTCTAAATACTCTTACATGATTAAAAATCATTCTTCATCTCCGGTGAGGCTGCAGACATTTGAAGTTCACCTTTAGTGAAATGAGACTGTTCTCTGTGTTCCTGCTCTGAAGAAGCTCCGCCCCCTCACCTGATTCACCTGAGGCAAACCAGGAAACAGGCTGTTATTCTGCCTCACCCTGAAGAGACACACACACGCTGACAGACGGACCGACCTGCAGACACAAACCAGCACGACTTCCACTGAGAGAGGACAGGAGGAGGAGGAGGGGATACTGGGAGTACTTGTTATACTGGGATACTGGGAATACCAACACTTCAACCTGCTGCTGAATCCACAAACTGAACGAGAGTTTCAAAGTGAAAGTAACTCTCAGGGACGGGGAGTGGCTTCCTGTTTTTTTCTGCTGCGTGTTTTGACTCTGAGATAAAATGGCGTCCAAGTTTGAAGAAGATCTGAGCTGTCCAATCTGCCTCGACATCTTTAAAGATCCAGTGATGCTGTCCTGCAGCCACAGCTTCTGTAGAGAGTGTGTGAAGAACTGCTGGAAGGAGAAGGAGAACCAGGAGTGTCCACTCTGTAAGAGGAGAAACTCAAAGGATTTCTTACCTCCTGCCTTTGCTTTAAAGAACCTGAGTGAGAGTTTTGTGCAGGAGAGAGATCAGAGAGCTTCAGAGGATCTCTGCAGTCTGCACTCTGAGAAACTCAAACTCTTCTGTCTGGACCATCAGGAACCGGTGTGTGTCGTCTGCAGAGATTCAGAAAAACACTCTGAGCACAGATTCAGACCCATCGATGAAGCTGCTGGACTACACAAGAAGAAACTTCAGGAAACTCTGGAGCCGGTAAAGAAGAAGTTAAATGTTTTTAAAGAAGTTAAAGTGAAGTTTGATCAAACAGCAGAACACATTCAGGTCCAGGCCCGACACACAGAGAGGCAGATTAAGGAGCAGTTTAAGAAGCTTCACCAGTTTCTAGAAGAGGAAGAGGAGGCCAGGCTGTGTGCACTGAGGGAGGAAGAGGAGCAGAAGAGTCAGAGGATGAAGGAGGAGATGGAGGCTCTGAGCAGAGAGATAGCAGCTCTTTCACACACAGTCAGAGACACAGAGGACGAGCTGAGAGCTGAAGACGTCTCATTCCTGAAAAACTACAAGGCTGCAGTGGAAAGAGTCCAGCAGCGCCCCCTGCTGGAGGATCCACAGCTGCCCTCAGGAGCTCTGATAGACCAGGCCAAACACCTGGGCAACCTGAGCTTCAACATCTGGAACAAGATGAAGGACATGGTCTCCTACAGTCCGATCATTCTGGACCCAAACACTGCTAATCCAGAACTCATCCTGTCTGAAGATCTGACCTGTGTGACACGAGGAGAGAGACAGCAGCTTCCTGATAATCCAGAGAGGTTTGATCACTGGTCTGTCCTGGGCTCTGAGGGCTTTAACTCAGGGACTCACAGCTGGGACGTCCAGGTTGGAGACAGTACACTCTGGGGACTGGGAGTGTTAGCAGAGTCTGACAAGAGGAAGGGATACATACTGTCTGGTTTATGGGTCATAGGGTTCTATGATGGTAAATACGCAGCATGCTCCCCACCACATCCAGACACTGTTCTCTCAGTGAAGAAGAAGCTTCAGAGGATCAGAGTGAATCTGGACTGTAACAGAGGAGAGCTGTCGTTCTCTGATCCTGATACTAACACACACATACACACCTTCACACACATACACACACACACACACACACACACACACACACACTGAGAGGATGTTTCCATTCATTAACACTGTGGATAAACTCCCACTGAAGATTTTACCAGAGAAGATCTAATACATGATGAAGATGATGATGATGATGATGATGATGAAGATGATGATGAAGATGTGATGATGATGAAGATGTGATGATGATGATGATGATGAAGATGTGATGATGATGTGATGATGGTGAAGATGATGGTGAAGATGATGATGATGAAGATGATAATGATGATGAAGATGTGATGATGATGATGATGTGATGATGAAGATGTGATGATGATGAAGATGTGATGATGATGATGATGATGATGTGATGATGATGATGATGATGGTGAAGATGATGGTGAAGATGATGATGATGAAGATGATAATGATGATGAAGATGTGATGATGATGATGATGTGATGATGAAGATGATGATGAAGATGTGATGATGATGATGATGATGATGATGTGATGATGATGATGATGATGAAGATGTGATGATGATGATGATGATGAAGATGTGATGATGAAGATGATGATGAAGATGTGATGATGATGATGATGATGATGATGATGAAGATATGATGATGATGATGATGAAGATATGATGATGATGATGAAGATGTGATGATGATGATGATGTGATGAAGATGATGATGAAGATGTGATGATGATGATGATGATGATGTGATGATGATGATTATGATGAAGATGTGATGATGAAGATGATGATGATGATGAAGATATGATGATGATGATGATGAAGATATGATGATGATGATGATGATGATGATGATGATGATGATGAAGATATGATGATGATGTGATGATGATGATAATGATGAGGAAGATGATGATGATGAAGATGATCCTGATTGGTCGGTTTGTTGGAGTGTCTTTAAATATAATCTGCTCAGCGTGTTAACTGGTTAACTGTCGTCTCTTTTTCACTTGAACTCTGAGGAGTCCCTGAAGGCATCATCGTCTGTATCTCTGTGTGCTGGAGTTATTACCCTGCAGGGAGAGATTATAATCTGCACACGGTGATCTGAAATCACTCCACAGTTGTTGAGAGATCAGAAAGAGTTATGCAATTGTTGAATTTGTTTTTATCGTATATGTTCTTTTTCTTTTATTATCATTTAATCAATTTATAATTTACTTCATATGTTTACTTTTTCTTTTATTATCACTTATTCCTTTTATCATTTCATTCATATGTCATATAGTCGCTACGACTTTCTTTCTTTTTTTGTATTTTTAATTGCACAGTTTAAGTTTGTTTCATCTAGGGGGATTCTTTAAATCTTTTCTTCAGGTTAATATATATGTATGGGGGGGGGGGCGTTGGTTTTGTGGTTAATTTGTCACAAATGTTTCATGTCATGTACGTCTTTGTAACCTGATACTGGATACTTTGAATTTCCCTCGGGATCAGTAAAGTTTCTACACTTGATCTGAATCCCTCTTTCTATCTGCTGTTGTGTTTTATTGATCTTGTAAATGTCATCATGGAGGAGTGTCTCTCCTGAGAGGAGGAGTTTGTCTCTGTCAGTAATTATAAAGTTATTCTGATTCATTCAGGTGTTTCTTTAACTCCAGTCTAAAGCTGTGACGTCTGAAAGTTTCAGATCAAGACGATCGGTGTCGTCTCCGACTCGTCCGTCAGGTCGGACAGGAAGAAGAAAAAGTCCTGAAGGGGAAGTTTGACTTGATATGTTCAAAGATTAAATTATAGAACGTGATGCTCCTGACTCCACCTTTAAGGTTTATTTAACGTGCTGCATTAAGACGTTATTTAAAGTCAGGGTTGGTCATTTCCTCCAGATCCACTTCTTCAGATTCTGGTGTAAATTGTCTTTAGGTCCTGACAGAAATTAATAACTCATGTTCTCTGAAAAAGGAACAAAGTAAATCCATCATCTGTATCAGTTTGTAAGTCTGTAAAAACTTTGACCAATGTCTGCCACGAGGTACCAATCTGATGAACCAATCAGACGCCTCCCTGTCTCCCTGCTCGCTCTCTACCTCTTACCTGCTCTAGCTCACACTCAAAGAGCGTCACCGATGACTTTAGGAGTTTAAACTGTGAGTTTACTGACCGCTGAATGAGACATGAGACGACGTAGTTTCTACACAATGACAGAGATGAGCTGAGGTCCACTTCTGGAGGGACGGCGCTCGTGCATGTAAGTGAGGGGGCGTGGCTTAAGAGGGAGCACAGAGGGGAGGGGGCTGTCACTGATTGGACCTTTAACTTCAGTCCAACATGTTCTTTCACCTCTTTAAATTCTAAATGTTAAAATAAAATCCATCACTCCTCTGAGCTGTAATTATGTTTTAATCATCACACTATAAATTACAGTAAAATATGTACACGTTACCGAGGCACAAGAAGTCTGAGATGAAAAACAAAGAAAACAGACGTGAAGTGTTTCAAACCGTTTCATAAAGTGATCACATGTTTGTTCACTTCCAGATTGAAGGAGGGTTTTTTTTTTCATCTGCACATTCTGGCTTTGATTTCCACTCATTCATGAACCTATGAGGCAGGAAAAAGTCGGTCAACACATATGAAAGCATGCCGTCGCCCTCTGCTGGCCAAACTGAAAAATGCAAGAAAAAAAGAAGAAGAAGGTGTTTTTCCTCATGTAGGCAGACTGATCTTAAAGGGTCAGTACACAAGCTTTTCTTTACAAACCACAACATTTCTATGTGTTTTATTTAAAAGGCGAGCACTCTAAAGTTATGGATATAACCACAACGGGAAAGTGACGCTTTAATCTGCAGCTCTTCACATTCACATGAAATTACTCAACATGTCAGTCAGTAAAATAAGGTCGACAGGGGACGTTTTTATGAGTTGCTTTTTAAAGTTCTTTGCAGAGATGTGTTATAAAATGACATCGAAGGCCCCGTGTCCACTTGGTGTTTTTTTTTTTTCTTAGCACCAGCGTCTGAGATCATTCTCAGGAGAAAGCGGCCGCCTTGAGAAAAATCAAACGACAGCGTCTTTTTTCTGAGCGCTCCACCCGCTCCTTCCGTCAAATTGAAAATCACTCAACTTTTCAGGAAGGCGCTGTTGGAATCACCGGCGCTCTTTTCCAAACGTTAAATATTCCCCGTAGTTTTGCCGCTTACAGTGTCGGTCATACAGCGCCCGTTGTCAACAGACTGTTGTCATAGAAACAGGAGGGACGTATTTTTAGCGCTTTTCTTCTCAGCGCACAAACGCTTCACGCTAACGCTCCCGAGCGCACAGTCGGCGCTTTTCTTACCAGAGAAAGAAACGCCATGTGGACACGGGGCCTAAACGACCTACCTGTGCAGCTCCTCCAGAGCAATGAGAGAAAACTTATTTTTTTATTTTGAGGTGAACTGACCCTTTAACCCTCCAGATCACTGATATCCTCTGACGGCAGCAGAGACAGGGCGTGGCCTCTCCTGTAGTTCATCGACACATGAGACGGCGGAGGTAACGGGCACGCACAATCAAGTGAAACTCAAATGAGGTCTCACCCGATCAACGCGGCTCCTTTTAAATCTGAATGAATGAGGTGATGTCCCAGTGTGCGTGATTATTACTCGTCCATATTGTGGCGTGCGGCGTCTATGCTTGGTATTCCTTCAGGATCTGGCCGGCGATCACCAGCCTCTGGATCTCACTCGTGCCCTCGTAGATCTCTGTGATGCGAGCGTCGCGGTAGTGCCTCTCAGCGGGCATGTCTGACACGTAGCCCATCCCACCCAGAACCTGGATCGCCTGATGGAAAAGTGCAAAACACACCAAAAGTTAAAAACGTCCCGTCTCTTTCTGCACGCTTAACCGTCTGCGTGGTCGATTCTTCTTACCTGATGAGAGCAGAATGTGGCGGCTTCTGATGCGGCGAGGTTGGCCATGGCTGCTTCCTGCAGGAAAACACAAAAGAGGGTTCATGTCTGTTAAACTGGAGGGAAAAAAAGAGTAGAAAACTGTCTTTGGGTATCACATTTTGTGTTGCTTTCCCTTTAATTCTGTGTTTTATTAGTGCTTAGTGTTCATTGGTCCAGGAGCAATCCATCGTAGCAGTCTCCAGTTATATTGTGTTTAGCGTTAGCTCCTCCCTCTTTTATAATGGCTTCTCAGTGGAATCGTTCTTTCTGGCCTTTCTCCTGGACCAAGTTAGATGTATAGACTGGTTACAAGTTTCCAGAGTGGTATTGTTTGCATCCTCGTGGTTCCTTTGTGTGCGTCTCCCTGACAAGGAGTTAAGTTTTATCTATTTGTGTGTATTTACGCAAGGCAAGTTTATTTATATCGCACATTTCAACAACAAGGCAATTCAAAGTGCTTCACACAAGACATCAAAAGCATCATGACAGAGGAAAGAAAATAAATATTAAAATAGAACATTAAAAAATTAAATTAATCAAATTAAAGCAGCGGGACCTGATAAGTGTAGCGGTTTTCTACAAAAAAAACTTTGCAGCTGAGTTGGCTCCAGTATGGCAACCAATTTTTCAGTCTTCAGTTGACACACGAGGTCCCTATGTCATGGAAAACTTTGTACATAAAACCTTTACCTAAGATTCCATGTCCAAGGGATCATAAAGACTTCAGACCAATAGCTCTTACCTCAGTGATCATGAAATCTCTAGAAAGAATACTGCTCAAACATCTTGTTAGCAAAACAAATCACACACTTGATCCATACCAATTTGCTTATAAGCAAGGATGTGGAACAGAGGATGCTGTTGCCACTCTGGCCCATATCATCACCAAACATTTAGATAAGCCAAATACATTTGAAGAGCCCTCTTTCTAGACTTTTCATCAGTATTTAACACAATAAAAGCAGACATCTTCGTATCAAAAATGATTCAACACAAACTTAACCCCTACTTGACTCTTTGGTATGCTTCTTTTCTCACTAACAGAATCCAGTTTGTGAAGGTGAATAACACCCTTTCATCTGCTATCACAACTAATGTTGGCGCTCCCCAGGGTTGTGTGAGCTCAGCTGTGCTTTTCCCTTTTTATACAGATGACTGTCGGTCTGATACACAAAATCAGTACACTCTGAAGTACTCTGAAGATACAGCTCTGATTTCTCTGATTTCTCTGATTTTCAACCTGAACCGTGCCATAAAGGTTGCAAAGCGTGCTCACAGTCAGAAAGTGCAGGACTTCTTCGAGGACCCCACGAACACCAGACGAATGTGGCAGGGCATACAAGTCATCACAGACTATAAAGCTACTCCTCCCCCCTGTGACAACAACATCAACTTACTTTGCGAGGTTTGAGGCACTCAACACCACTCCAGCGAGGAAATCTATTCCTCACTCCGATGAGCAGCCAATCAGCCTGGACGCAGCTGATGTCCGGAGAACCCTGAGGAGAGTGAACACCCGGAAAGCAGCGGGCCCTGACGACATACCGGGACGGGTACTTAAGGAATGTGCTGACCAGCTGGCTGGGGTTCTCACAGACATCTTCAACACCTCGCTGATCCAGGCTGTGATACCTTCATGTTTAAAGACTGCTACAATTATACCAGTGCCTAAACAATCCACAATCTCCTCGCTCAATGATTACCGCCCTGTAGCACTAACCCCCATCATGATGAAGTGCTTTGAGAGGCTGGTAAAGGACCACATTGTCTCCAGACTTCCCTCCACATTCGACCCGTACCAGTTTGCTTACCGCCCAAACCGCTCCACAGAGGATGCCATCTCCTCTGCACTCCACCTGGGCTTACAACATCTGGAAGAGAAGGACACACATGTGCGGATGTTGTTTCTGGACTTCAGCTCAGCGTTCAATACAATCATCCCGCAGCATCTGGTGAGCAAACTGGCCCCCCTTGGTTTCAGCACCCCCCTATGTAACTGGCTGCTTGACTTCCTCACAAACAGACCCCAGTCTGTGCGGGTGGGCAACAACACCTCCAGTGTCATCTCCCTGAGCACCGGCTCCCCTCAGGGCTGCGTCCTGAGTCTGCTGCTGTTCACCCTGATGACCCATGACTGCTGCGCCAGGTCCACTACTAACCACATCGTGAAGTTTGCAGACGACACAACAGTAGTGGGCCTCATCCGTGACAACAACGACATGGACTACAGAGAGGAGGTGAAACATCTGGTTGACTGGTGCAGAACCAACAACCTGACCCTGAACGTCGATAAAACCCAAGAGATCATCGTCGACTTCAGGAGGCGCCAGCCCAGCCACACACCACTCCTCATCAATGGCACAGCAGTGGAGAGAGTTAGCAGCACAAAGTTCCTGGGGGTGCAGATAACAGACACTCTGACCTGGTCCCTTCACACCGGCGCTCTTGTGAAAAAAGCGCAGCAGCGCATGCACTTTCTGCGTCGGATGTAGAGAGCACACCTCCCTCCTCCTATTCTCACCACCTTCTACAGAGGCACTATAGAGAGCATCATAACAAACTGCTTCTCTGTCTGGTCCGGAGCCTGCAGTGCCTCCGACTGGAAGTCCCTGCAGAGAGTGGTGAGGACGGCGGAAAAGATCATTCAGACTCCACTTCCTCCCATCCAGGAGATCGCAAAGATCCGCTGTCTGACCAGGGCTCAGAAAATCAGCAGAGACACCTCCCACCCCCACCAAGGACTGTTTTCACTGCTGGACTCTGGAAAGAGGTTCCGCAGCCTCCGAAGCAGAACTTCCAGGTTCTGTAACAGCTTCTTCCCACAGGCCATAAGACTTTTGAACAGGAAAAAATAATCCCTCCATTCCCCCTCAAACCCCCACACAGGACTACCTCACTGGACTGTAAAACACAATATAACGTGCAATATATTTATCTGTATAGTATTTTTACTCATAGTTTTTCTTTTTATATCTATTTATATCTGCACCTTATTTTTATTTTGATATGTAAATACATGCTGCTGTTTTTATCCTGCACTACAACGAGCCAAATGCAACGAAATTTCGTTCTTATCTGCACTGTAAAGTACAAGTCTAAGTCTAAGTCTAAGTAACTCTAACAACCCTGGACTGCACCAACATGCTGTGAACAAAATGGTTATGTGGAGTGATAAACACGCTCTAGAGATCAAGGCAAAGAAAACAGAGGAAATTGTATTTGGTTCACCGTCTGATGCTCATAAAGCTCCTATTCTCATTCATGATGAAAAAATCAAGCAAGTGTCATCTTATAAATATCTGGGTATAATGATCGACCATCTGTTGTCCTAGGAAGATCACATCGACTACATCTGTAAAAAGACAAAACAAAGAATGTATTTCCTCCGCCGTCTGAGATCTTTTGGGGCGAGTCGACAGATTCTTCTTTTGTTCGTTACCTCTGTGATTCTAAGTGTCCTACAGTCCTGTAACACCTCATGGTATATGTGTCTGTCCACCACTCTGAAGTCTAAACTGCTCCAGCAGGTGAACATCTGCTCTAAGATTGTAGGCCAACCCATGCAAAGACTGTATGAATCGGCCTACAACAAAAGCATTTCAAGACTGGCTAACTGAATCGCCTCTGACCCTGACCACGCCCTGAACACGGAGTATGAACTGTTACCATCAAACCGGAGATACAGGGTCCCACGTTTTGATAAGGTCAGACTGAAACACTCTTTTGTTCACCAATCAATCCTAAAATTTAATGTGGAGCTGAATCCTCGACCAAAGCACGTTTAGGGCCTCTGGGCATTTGCTTGGCGTTTGAGTGTTGTTTCAAATGTTTGTATCTTGAGTGTTGTGTTGTGTTTGAGTGTTGTTTCAAATGTTTGTATCTTGAGTGTTGTGTTGTGTTTGAGTGTTGTGTCAAATGTTTGTATCTTGAGTGTTGTGTTGTGTTTGAGTGTTGTTTCAAATGTGTTGGGGTTGTATCAAGTCAACTTTGGTTATATTCTTTAATAATTATACTTAATTATTAATAATATAAATAAAATATCATTAAACTATGTTTAATCTTGTTTTGGGCACCAACCTGTAATCAGGTAAATATAACCAAAATATCACTCAAATCAGTCTCAAATTAGTTATTTAATTACTAATATTATTAATAATGAATAACTATGTTTAATAAATTGAAGGCGTGAAATCCGTACACAAAGCCTTCGCACCCAGCTTATATCACAATGTAAATACACCAGAAACCACAAACAACTGCTCTCTTAAATTATAACAGAATTTATTTAAACAAAGCAACATCAATCCAAAATCAATGAACTTAATTAAACAAATAACTATTATAAACTAATCTAAGCAACAAACATTATCAAGCAAAGGCTTGTGGAAGGGGTGTGAATGTTGGTGTGTGTGTGTGTGTGTGTATGTGTGTGTGTGTGAGAGAGAGAGAGAGAGAGAGAGAGAGAGAGAGAGAGAGGGGGAAGAAGAAAGGGGGGGGAAGATGGATTCGTACCCTCGTGGTCGTTCACGATGGCGCAAACCTAACAAAGACCTGGGTGTGTGCGCGTGTGGATGAAAGGGAGAGAGAAGGGGGGGAAGATTACTTCGTCCCACGTGGTCGCCCTTCCGATGGCACACACCTAACAAAGGCCTAAATGTGGCCTTAAGGTCTAAAAGAGACTGAGTTCGGCCCTACGCAATCTGTGTCTCTGAGGCGTCTGGATAGCCGCGAGTGTATAGATCTCTGTGCGTAATGGCGCGGTGGTGGAGTTGATGTACGTTTACACGGGAATATGTGTGTGTGTATGTTCGTAGAAGGGGAAATAAAAGAGAATAAAAGAGAAATGCGTGCCTGAAGAGGCCGGATCACAGTCCGACTCCCGCGCCACAACTCGGAGTAATTCCCTTCATTCACAGAAACAAACCAATTGCCGAATTCAGGTTAATACGGCTTACACTGGCCTTTCTGATCAGGAGAGTAATACCCGGTTATAACGCTGTTACGCTAAACACATATAGGACGCAGCGGTCCGAAACAACAAGAGTTTTAAACAGTTCAAACTCAGGACGCAGCGGTCCAACAAAGATAAAAATTACAGTTTCTGCTTTGATCAACAATTGTTAAAAAACACTCTCTAAAGCTAATTCTGCCCAGACCTAATTAAGCCTCACTTGTGAATCGCTTTGTCCGCGATTGGTGAAAGGAAAAGAGTCCGGCGATGGAGCAGATCTTCTGTCCGTCCTGGTGCAGAGGCGTCTGATGGCGGCGAGGGTCCCTTACGGCGAGAGCAGCTTCGTTGGTTCTCCGTCGAGTGGAAAGATGTCCTTTGATGTCCTTTCGTTGCAGGACGGAATAAGACCGTTATCTTTCTGATAATCTGTTATAGTCTGACGCTCTCCGAGAAACTGAGATGCGTTCACTGGACAATCCGAGCTCGGAATTTAGAACACTGCCGGCCGCGGATTACCTGCGCGCCAAAAACTTAAAACAAAGGAAGATTGTTGCAGGAAACAGGAGATCTTCTTGGGTCTCCGAGCACCGAAGGTCAGCGCGTGAAAGAGAGCGAGCAATGGAAGTCTTGGAGCTTTGTAGCCTGGCCTGCTCCATGGGGGGTCTACCTCAGGTCCCCTCCAATGAGGAGAGAGAGGTTCCGGTCCCCCCTTTACTTCACACGTAGGTGTGAAGTACCGCAGGGGATTCTGGGATTAAGAGTCCTTTTAGGCCTCTTTGTGATCTCAGTGAATAACTCAAATGAGGCTTTTACAGAGGTGCAGGCCCAAATCCATTGTTTGACTGTCCTAAGCCTGCGTGGCCCAACAAATGTTTATATCTTGAGTGTTGTGTTGTGTTTGAGTGTTGTTTCAAATGTTTATATCTTGAGTGTTGTGTTGTGTTTGAGTGTTGTGTCAAATGTTTGTATCTTTGTTTCCTGTCTTAATTGTTGTGCCGCAAACGGAGCCGCTATGACGCAAGGCAAATTTCAGACTACGTCTGACAATAGAGTATTATCTATCTATCTATCTATTACAAGAATAAAAGAGGAGCGATAATCATAACTAAAAGAGAAATATGACAGTATGCCACCAATGAACTTTTTTGTTGACATTCATTGAGCTAATTGTATTTTACTTCATGTTCAAATCTAATCTGACTTTGCAATAGGCTGAAAGGAGAGCACCTGAATTTGTTTTGCTTCAAAGTCAAATAAATAGTTTTAAAATAAATAAAAAAGTAACTTTCAGTAAACTCTCTTTCTAAATCTCTTGATGTTCTGTAAAATTTGCCTAAAATACTGGAAACATTTTAACGGCCCGGCCCGTCAGAACCGAACCGTGACCAAAAAACTGAGGTACGTATTGAACCGTGGGCTGACTGTATTGTAGCATCCCTAGTTTGTGTGTGTGTGTGTGTGTGTGTGTGTGTGTGTGTGTGTGTGTGTGCGTGTGTGTGTGTCTCTGTGTCTCTGTGTGTGTGGTGTGTCTGTGTGTGTGTGTGTGGTGTGTCTGTGTGTGTGTGTGTGTGTGTGTGCGTGTGTGTGTGTGTGTGTGTGTGTGTGTGTGTGTGTGTGTGTGTGTGTGTGTGTGTGTGTGTGTGCGTGTGTGTGTGTCTCTGTGTGTGTGGTGTGTCTGTGTGTGTGTGTGTGTGTGTGTGTGTGTGTGTGATGAAGGTAATAAAGTAAGTTGGGACACTAGTCTGTTGCTTTTGTATTGGGTCTTGTTGTGGTTTTAAATAGCAGAATATATACTTAAGGAACACAAATCTGAATGCTTCATCTTACCTCTATAATAACATACAAAACACTATACAGTAATGTAACAGGTTATAATATGTAAATAAATAAAGGTAAGCTACATGTCTCTTTAACCCAGTGGTTCCCAAACTTTTTTTGCCAGGTCCCCCCTTGAACATAAAAATGGCTTTGGGGGCCCCCCAGATGTTACTGAATACATTTTGTGTGTGTGTGTGTGTGTGTGTGTGTGTATACAAAAAATACTGACAATAACATCCTTTTTTAGTCAAATATCTGTATTTTTAGAATTTATCTGAGATTTGCCAAAACAGAAAAAGAATGGCAGCATCAACGTGTGAAGATTAAACTTAAACAAAAATATCATGCTAATTCTAAAGTAGCAATAAAGAGTATAACTGCAACATTCAACTGAACACTTTTTTAAGATGCAACAGTAATAATTGTTTTTAAAAATTTCTTGACTCTCTGCAAGTAAACATCTCCTTCTGAAAAACTTAATGAAAATCTTCTTTCAAGCTCTATTCTCCCAGTCCTGAAAGAATTTCAGTGACTTGTGTGTGCTTGTTTTGTGCTACAGATCTTCTCCAGCCTGGGCTGCAGCTGTGAGACAGCCACTCTCAGTTCATTTTCAATGTCTAGCTTTGATCTGTATTTTGTCTTGATTGATGCAACTGCTGAAAAACCTATCTCACATAGGTAGGATGTGGCAAATGGGAAAGTGTGGCCAGAGCTCTCCTGCCAAGCAGTGGGTACTCCTTTCCTACTCCAATCCAAAATGCAGACAATGTCTTGGTCTTGAACTGCAGCCGCAGTGTTGAGTCTGAGGTGACATCGATGAACTGTTCCTCCTCTGCAGTGCTGAAGTCATCAGCTGGGGTTGCACTGAAAGAGTCTCGGATCCAGTCATATTTTGCAGAATCTTGCAGCGGGAAATACCTTTGGAAGTGTGTTTGAAGGGCAGAGATGTGGCTTTTTACACATGGGATCACTGTGTTCTGCAGCTTGTTCCCCTCAATAAATGATTTCAGGCTTTCAAATGAGTCTATATTCCCATCTGTAACTCGCTGCTCCCACAGCTACAGTTTTCTTGTGAAAGACGTAATTTTATCCGCCACCTGTGGGAGGTGTGTCTTGGTGCCCTGCATCTGCAGATTTAGTTCATTGAGTTTTTGAAATATGTCACTGAGATATGCAAGTTTCATGAGAAAGTTGTTGTTTTTAAACTTGTGGGCAAGTTCATTCCCCTCTTCCTCCAAGAAGATTCTGATCTCATCCCGCAGTTCAAACACCCTGGACAAAACCTTTCCACGTGACAGCCACCGGGACTCACTGTGGAACAATAAAGCAGTGTGACCAGAGCCCATCTCCTCGCACAGTGCAGAAAAAATTTGGGCTTTGACAGGCCTAGTCTTTATGAAGTTTACCGTGGTAATAATATCTGTCATCACATCGTTAAGCTCAGGACTCAGCTGTTTAGAAGCGAGCGCTTCTCTGTGGATCATGCAGTGCGTCCACTGCACGTCGGGGGAGACGCGCTTGATGAGCGCCTGCAGCCCTCCCCGTTTCCCTGCCATTGCCTGGGCCCCATCCGTGCAGATGCCCACACAGTCGTTCTATGTCAGATCGGCCTCTTTCAAGTAAGTGTCGATGATATTAAACAGCTCAGCTGCAGTGGCTCTATTCATCACACGTTTACAGAAAAGCAAATCCTCCCTCAGATCATCAGCGTCGATGAATCTGACATAAGTTATTAATAAGCAGTCCTTGTTGCTGTCGGTCGCTTCATCCACCTGCAGGGCAAAACGGTTGTCCCGTATCTTGTCATTAAGCTGCTCCTCGATGTCTTTTGACATGTCATAAATACGTCTTGCAATAGTATTGTTTGACAGAGGGATAGTTTTTAATTTACTGGCTGTTGCTTCATCAATCATAGTAGAGACCATATCAACAGCGGCGGGCAGTATTAATTCCTCCGTGATGGTGTGTGGCTTTTTACACTTAGCAACTCTATATGTTACTTTATATGACGCCAGTTGAGCATTTGACGGCAAAACGGTTGCTTTGGTAAAGGTGCTCTGCTGTGCATGACAGCTGAGAAGTTTCTTTTTGAAGAACTCAACAGGCTTGTGTGTGTGTGCGGGACGGGTTGTTTCTAGATGGCGTTTTAACTTGTTTGGCTTCATGCTGTCAGATGCTCATACTTTGAAGCACAACACACACTGTGGTCTCTCTTCGTTACCCACCGTTGTACAGGTGAAACCGAGGGCGAGATATGACTCGTCATACTTTCTTGTCTTTGATTTTGATGTGCTATCTGATGAAGACTCATTGTCAGCTTTAAGTTTTGCTGGAGGTCCTCTCTCAATATTCGCCATGCTTGGCTAGTTGCGCTAACTGTAGTGCATTGTTTGGAAATTGGAACTTTTCTTCTTCGTCTTTTCCCCCCAAAATATTCGCGCCCCCCCTGTTATGGCCCACTTTGGGAACCACTACTTTAACCTAAAGTATTAAACACAGAAAGGCTATCGTAGGCTTAACAGTCATACAATCATTCCCCTATAAAAATACTACCATGCTTTTATTGTGAAGCACGGTAAAAATACTACCATGCTTTTATTGTGAAGGACGGACATCAAACTTTCCTCCTCGTGCAGAGAGCAACACAGTTAGCAAACCTCGTAACTAACAGGCAACTAAAATAACATTAATATTAACACGGGAAAGAATTAGCACTAGGTAGGCTAAGCACAAACATGTAATGAATTCGACATGACTCTTCTTCAACTACTGTGTGGCTCCAACTAAGCCGGGGGACAGTTAGCGAGCATGTCGGGGCCGTGACGTCAGCTAATTAGCATATAGTGGGTTTTTTTCAGCCAAGGGAGCTCAGCTCCACTATTGTAACTGCAGCCTACATCCCCCCTGATGCCGATGCAAAAGCTGCTATGAAGGAACTTTACACCGCTATCAGTAAACAACAGACTGCTCACCCGGAGGCTGCATTTATAGTTGCAGGTGATTTTAATCACTCAAACTTAAAGACAGTGCTCCCTACATTTCCCCAGCATGTTTCCTGCAATACAAGAGGAAACAAAACTCTGGACCATGTTTACACAAACATCGCAAGAGCCTACACCACGACCCCCCTCCCCCACCTGGGACAGTCAGACCACCTTTCTTTGTTCCTCATCCCCAAGTACTCCCCACTCATCCAATGTGTGAAGCCATCAGTGACAACGATTAAAGTGTGGCCAGCGGGGACAGACTCTGTACTTCAGGACAAGTTCCATCATACAGACTGGAGTATGTTTGCTTCTCAGGCTACCTCGGGCTCTCACACAGACATTGACACCTACACTTCTTCTGTGCTGGACTATATCAATACCACCATCGACAGTGTTACAACATGGAAGCAGATCACCACGTACCCAAATCAGAAGCCATGGATGAACAAGGAGGTGCGTCTCCTGCTGAAGGCCCGCAACACCGCCTTCAGATCAGATGATGCAATGGCCTACAGCGTATCCAGGGCAAACCTGAGGAGGGGCATCATCAAGGCCAAGCACTGCTACAAGCTGAAGGTTGAGGAACACTTCTCCAACTCCGACCCCAGACACATGTGGCAGGGCATCCAGGCCATTAGTGACTATAAACCCAGCAACTCCACCCCGATAACCACAGATGTCTCCTTCCTGAACGAGCTAAATCATTTTTATGCTCGTTTCGATAGAGACAACAGAGAGACGCAGACCACGACCAGACCTCCTGCAGACAACCAGCCCCTCTCACTCACCTCCACAGACGTCCACGCTGCACTGAGCCGGATCAACGCTCGAAAGGCTGCTGGTCCAGACGGCACCCCCGGGCGCGTGCTTAGAGCATGTGCGGAGCAGCTCACTGGGGTTTTTACGGACATCTTCAACCTGTCCCTCGCCCAAGCAGCTGTGCCAGCATGCTTCAAAGCCACCTCCATTGTCCCAGTGCCGAAACACTCCAGCCCGACAGGCCTGAATGACTACCGCCCTGTAGCACTCACACCCATCATAATGAAGTGCTTTGAGCGACTGGTCCTAGCACACCTGAAAAACTGCCTCCCACCCACACTGGACCCATACCAGTTTGCCTACCGCAGCAATAGGAGTACAGAGGATGCAGTTTCCACTGCGCTGCACTCTGTGCTCACACATCTGGACAATAACAACACATACGCACGAATGCTGTTTGTTGATTTTAGCTCAGCATTCAACTCTGTCATCCCCTCCAAGTTAAACACTAAACTCGGAGACCTGGGCTTCAACACCTCCCTCCGTCACTGGATAACGGACTTTCTGACCAACAGACCCCAGTATGTTAGGTCAGGACACACCTGCTCCACCACCATCACACTCAACTCAGGCGTACCACAGGGCTGTGTGCTGAGCCCATTCCTCTACTCCCTCTTCACCCACGACTGCAGACCTGTACATGGATCCAACACCATCATCAAGTTTGCGGACGATACGGCGGTGATTGGCCTCATCAGCAACAACGATGACACAGCCTACAGGGAGGAGGTACAGCATCTGGCCGCCTGGTGTGCTGACAACAACCTGCTCCTCAACACCAGCAAGACGAAGGAGATCATCGTGGACTTCAGGAGAGAAAGAGGAAGCCCATTCACATCAACGGGATGGCTGTTGAACGTGTCTCCAGCTTCAAGTTCCTGGGGACCCACATCACAGAGGACCTCTCCTGGTCCACTAACACCTCCAGTCTGGTTAAGAAGGCTCATCAACGCCTCTTTTTCCTGAGGACACTGAAGAGACACCACCTGTCTTCAGCTGTACTGATGAACTTCTACCGCTGTGTGATCGAGAGCATCCTGACCAGCAGTGTCTCAGTCTGGTACGGAAACTGCTCTGTCACAGACCGTAAGGCGCTACAGCGGGTGGTAAAAACCGCCCAGCGCATCACAAGGTGTCCACTTCCTGCCATTGAGGATGTCCAAAGGAAACGCTGTCTGCGGCGACCTCACGGCATCCTTAAAGACTCCTCCCACCCTGCCCACAGACTGTTTACCCTCCTGCCCTCCGGCAGGCACTTCAGAAGCCTCCGGACCAGAACCAGCAGACTGAGGAACAGCTTTTTCCCCAGAGCTGTCTCTCTACTGAACTCTACCCCCCGAACTCTGAACTCTGTCTCTCTCTCTCTCTCCCTCTCTCTCTCCGCACCCTGCTGACCCCCCCCCCCTTTCCCCTGCACATCACCTCACACCCATCATCCCCCCACCACTCCTCCTGGTCACACACACACATCTCTCATCCACCTGTATTATTGTATTATAGTTTGTTCATATCACCTCAATAAGTTATCGACCTGTACAATATGTCCATATTCTTTATATTATCTGTAAACTAGTATAGCATGCTCACTGCACCTTAATCTGTATATTATAATCCTAAGAATACACTTATATTTATAGCATTTATTTATATTTATAGCATCCCATTAATCCAGCCATCCATATATACCTAATAATTCACTTTTTTTAGTCTACATCTGTAAATTTTGTCATTACTGTACACTGCACAGACTCTTGCACTTTCTGCTTATTTGCACTTCTGGTGAGATGCCAAACCTCATTTCGTTAATCTATACTTGTATATGTGTAATGACAATAAAGTTGAATCTCATCTCATCTCTTTTAATGAGAAAATTCACAATATTCACCAGCACTTATGTCCAAACCCACTGCTTATCTCCCCTCCTGAATCTCTCCCGTACTATCAGTCGCTTTCCTGTTTTCAATTCCCTGATCCCTCTGAAATCTCTGACCTCATCCAAAAGTCCAAGCCCTCCACTTGTCAGCTTGATCCCCTGCCCACAACCTTGGTCAGATCTTGCCTCTCTTCTCTGCTTCCCCTCATATCTGCCATCATTCACGCCTCCCTCACCACTGGAATTGTTCCTTCATTATTCAAAACTGCAGCTGTCACTCCTATATTGAAAAAACCTGGTTCAGATCCTAACAACTTCAATAACCTCCGCCCCATTTCTAACTTACCTTTCATCTCCAAAATTCTGGAAAAAATTGTCGCCACCCAGCTACAGTCTCACTTAAATCAAAATAGCCTCTATGAGCCCTTCCAGTCCGGTTTCCGCCCCCGTCACAGTACAGAAACTGCTCTACTAAAAATCACCAACGATCTCCTCATTGCTTCTGACTCCGGCTTACTTTCCATCCTCATCCTTCTTGACCTGAGTGCAGCCTTTGACACTATCTCACACCCCATCCTCCTCAGTAGACTCTCCTCCATTGGCATCACTCACACCCCCCTTACCGGGTTCCACTCTTATCTCTCAGGCCGCACTCAGTTCATACAGCTCAAATCCTTCAAATCCGAGCCCTTCTCTTCATCACCTACCTTCTCCCCCTTGGCAATATTTTCCGTAAATTCAATATACTTTTCCACTGCTTTGCGGATGACACCCAGCTCTACCTCTCCAGTAAACCAAACTCCACACTTCCACCCTCCTCCCTCACTTCTTGTTTATCTGAAATAAAATCCTGGTTCTCCTCAAACTTCCTTAAATTAAACAGTGATAAAACCAAGATCCTTCTCGTCGGCACTAAATCCATATTATCCAAAGTTGGCAGTTTCTCCCTCACTATTGACAGCTCCTCAGTTTCCCCTTCCCCTCAGGTTAAGAGTCTGGGTGTCATCCTCGACAGCACACTATCATTCAAATCCCATATCAATAACCCGGTCTGCATACTTCCACTTACGAAACATCAACCGTCTCCGCCCCTCCCTCACCCCCCATACTGCCTCCATCCTTGTCCACAGCCTTGTCACCTTCCGTATTGATTATTGTAATTCTCTCCTCTTCGGCCTCCCTCATAAATCCCTCCATAAGCTCCAACTGGTTCAAAACTCTGCTGCCCGTATTGTCACCAAAACCCCTTCTTACCATCACATCACCCCCATCCCACAGCAACTCCACTGGCTCCCGGTGAAGCAAAGAATCATCTTCAAACTACTCCTGTACACCTTCAAGGCCATCCACAACCTCGCCCCCCCATAACTGTCTGACCTCCTTCACGTCGCCACTTCAGCCCGCTCCCTCAGATCCTCCTCATCCATCCACCTCACCGTGCCCTTTGCCCGCCTCAGCACCATGGGGGGGCAGAGCTTTCAGCTGCTCTGCTCCCCAGCTCTGCAACTCTCTGCCACCTGACATTCGCAATATTGACTCTCTCCCCATCTTCAAATCCAGACTCAAAACCCATCTGTTCAAGATCGCCTACTCACTCTGACACTTTAAACTGCAATTCCACTGTCCACAATTCCATTTCTTTATTGTATGCTGTTTTTGTTATCCATTGCTGTTTTTAAAATGTTGATTGTTGTACAGTGTCCTTGTGTGTCCTGAAAGGCGCTTATAAAATAAAAATGTATTATTATATCCAGAATACGCCGAACATCTCAGCTCTAAACTCCGGCTCCGTGGGAGTTAATAACTTTGCCTCAACATTAAAGAACACACAATGTCACATATAAGACTTCAGGTAAGTACTCACTCTTTTCATTCACGCACAACCAACTTCTGAAGTGATTACTCTGCACACTGATGGCTCATCTGTCATCAACTGATGCACACTGCTCATTACTACATGATGTAATTCACTATATGACCAGCAGGTGCCACCTCTCCCCTATTGAGCACAATATCATCACATTACAGTTTTTTCCAATTGCTAACACACTAAAATGACATGCATAGCACAATTATTTAAACTGACACACAGAGAGCAAAACCTCTTCTCAAGTCTCCAAAAGTCTAAACACATTTTCTGTTTTACACACATTTTGCAATTCAAAATGGCACTTTTTAAATGCACTGAACACGGTTCTCTGCATAAAACACAACAATCAGACATAAAGTCACATGTTTGCCATTTCAAAACACTGCCATTCAAAATGACACTACATGAGCTAATTGGTCAATGTATGTGCCACCTGGCCAAACACCTCAATGGTTAATTGTTATCACTTCAATCAGGAAGTAAGCACTCTGAAAAGACCACAAGTGAGCACCTTATTTTTACAACAACAACGGAAGAGGTTGTAGAGAGAGGAAGAGGGAGGGTGAGAATGAGAGGGGGAGGAAGAGTGAGAGGTAGGGGTAGAGCTGGTAGAGGAAGAGTGAGAGGTAGAGCTGGTAGAGGAAGAGTGAGAGGTAGAGCTGGTAGAGGAAGAGTGAGAGGTAGGAGTAGAGCTGGTAGAGGAAGAGTGAGAGGTAGGGGTAGAGCTGGTAGAGGAAGAGTGAGAGGTAGGGGTAGAGCTGGTAGAGGAAGAGGTAGAGGTAGAGGTAGAGGTAGAGCTGGTAGAGGAAGAGTGAGAGGTAGAGGTAGAGCTGGTAGAGGAAGAGTGAGAGGTAGAGCTGGTAGAAGAAGAGTGAGAGGTAGAGCTGGTAGAGGAAGAGGTAGAGGTAGAGGTAGAGGTAGAGCTGGTAGAGGAAGAGTGAGAGGTAGAGGTAGAGCTGGTAGAGGAGGAGTGAGAGGTAGAGCTGGTAGAGGTAGAGGTAGAGGTAGAGGTAGAGGTAGAGCTGGTAGAGGAAGAGTGAGAGGTAGAGGTAGAGCTGGTAGAGGAAGAGTGAGAGGTAGAGGTAGAGTTGGTAGAGGAAGAGTGAGAGGTAGGGGTAGAGCTGGTAGAGGAAGAGTGAGAGGTAGAGCTGGTAGAGGAAGAGTGAGAGGTAGGGGTAGAGCTGGTAGAGGAAGAGTGAGAGGTAGAGGTAGAGTTGGTAGAGGAAGAGTGAGAGGTAGGAGTAGAGCTGGTAGAGGAGTTCATGGCCAAAGAAGAAAACAACTTTCAAATGAAATCAGAGCAACCTTAGTTGATCATGTCATCATGGACTGACAATGTGAGAGGCTGGACAGAGAGTGCAGCCCAACTTGAGCTGTTTTACTGCACTGGTATATGTAGTGTAACCCAGGTTAATTAAACTGAATTAAATATTAGCCCTCTATTTTGTTTTCCTTTTGAGAGGGGAGTGACCTCAGTGAACCTCCATAACTTAAGAATTCAATTCAATTCAATTCAATTTATTTTGTATAGCGTCAACTCATAACAAGTGTTATCTCAAGACACTTTACAAAAAGCAGGTAAAATACCTTACTCATTGTTATGTTACAAAAAGCAGATAAAAGACCTTACTCATTGTTATGTTACAAAAAGCAGGTAAAAGACCTTACTCATTGTTATGTTACAAAAAGCAGGTAAAAGACCTTACTCATTGTTATGCTACAAAGATCCGGCCTATCCATCATGAGCACTTTAGCAAAGCAGCAAAAGTTACAGTGGTAAGAAAAAACATTCATTTTATTTTGTATTTATTTATTTCCCTATTTTATTTTTCTAAAACATTCCATAATCTCACCTGAACTCCGCTAAAATCTTCAACCAATCAGAACTCCTCCCACTTATCATAAACATCCGGTTCACGAGGTCTCTTCCCCTCACCTCATCTCATGGCATGTTGCAGAGGCAGAATTGTTTGATTGCCCAAGACGGGACAACGAGTTTATGATTTACACAGCGGTCATGTTTTTTGTGTATGAACCTTACAGCGTGGAGATGGCGAGCTAAAATCTACCAGATCTACTCTGCCTACAAGTTGGTAGGATCTAAAAAGACATTCGAACACGGATCGAAAGACATTGACTTTTTTTTGGATGGACCCAAGAAGGGTTTTTTGATTAAGAGGATATTTATGTTGGTTGTTTGAACTTATTGTTTTGTTATATTGGAAGTATTTTTTTATGTGAAATACAATAATTATTATTTAAATTTACCTGTGTTTGGATTTTGTTGGTATTCACATTTGAGCTCCGAGAGACCTACCTTATTTCTTCCTAATTTAAATTTGACTTAAATGCACAATTAGCCCACATGCTACAGTAGCACTGACTTGTTTGGTGAAAAATAAAAAAATAAATGTTTCAACAGCATGTGTGTGTATCTGCAAATATTTCTGTGCATGTGAACAATCTGAAGAATTGTCTACACTTCAAACTATTTTAGTATTATGGCAAAGCATACTAAAGATGAGAGTGCTTTTCATTATGCCCAACAGTGTGTAGTTGGCTAGACAAAAATCTGGTAATATGAATGAAGTGTGTGCCATTTGGTGCAAAAGTTGGATTTTGATAATGCTATATGTAGTTTTGGTTGCAGTGCTTCATTTTTCAGGATATGTGAGGTATTTTGCAGTTTGGGTTTGTGGTTTTGTGAATTGTGTTAAGTATTTTGATAAAACCAGCCTAGTTTGCAAAATTGTGTTTTAGCAATTGGAAAAAAACTCTATACTAGAGAAAGATGTTTTTAAGTCTCTGTGTTTAGTTTATTATAAGAGAGGAAGATGTTTTTAAGTCTCTGTGTGTTTAGTTTATTATAAGAGAGAAAGATGTTTTTAAGTCTCTGCGTGTTTAGTTTATTATAAGAGAGAAAGATGTTTTTAAGTCTCTGTGTGTTTAGTTTATTATAAGAGAGAAAGATGTTTTTAAGTCTCTGTGTGTTTAGTTTATTATAAGAGAGAAAGATGTTTTTAAGTCTCTGTGTTTAGTTTATTATAAGAGAGAAAGATGTTTTTAAGTCTCTGTGTGTTTAGTTTATTATAAGAGAGAAAGATGTTTTTAAGTCTCTGTGTGTTCAGTTTATTATAAGAGAGAAAGATGTTTTTAAGTCTCTGTGTGTTTAGTTTATTATAAGAGAGAAAGATGTTTTTAAGTCTCTGTGTGTTCTCTTCTCAGGACGTTGTAGTCTTTAGCTGTGAGCTTTGTTCAGGTTAAGTTTTGTTTCTGTCCTTTTTATTTCAGACAAGTTGTGTTAAGTTGCTTCTGCTGTAAACACCCCATTTCCTGATATGGATGTTTCACATTAAAAGCACTACAACTTCAGATAGGCCGGGGACTTTTATTTCGAAGAACTTGTCGGAAGTACAAAGTGTTTATCACGCAGCTTTAGCGGAGGTGATTCTCGATGACGCTGTGTCGGGACTCTACTGTGTTTACAGCCGCTCACTTTATCCTGAGTCACCGCCACAGCCCCCTTCTTTTAGTTATCCTGGACTTAAGACAGCGAGGCATCAGTTTAAACACACCTTTACCTGTGATGAAGATGCTAACCTGAGCTGCGGTCGGTTAAAGAGACACCGAGTCAAGTCGTTTCAGCCTGCAGCGGAGCACTGTGGTCTGAGCCTGCAGGACCAGCTGACTCTGCTCATAAAGTCAGCAAGACCAGGACCGGGACTCAATTGATGTTGTTTTCTGTCACAAATCCCTCTGTTAGCCTACGTTACTTTCATTACACACCACCGTGTGTGTTTAGGTAAAACAAACTCACTCAACGCTGCTCAAAACAAACCTCTCACAAACACTTCAGCATGTGCACAGTGATATAGAAGCTGTGAGCAGATGGGAGCTGTATGCCCAACACTCTGCAGAAACTATGAGAAACTTTAACAGTTTTAATAACCTGATGGTTTAAATGTGCTGCACAACGCGATCGTACTGTGGAGCCGTCTGAATGACACATTTGTGGTACCACTGGAAAGCTGGGAATTTCTACTTTCTCCCACTTTTTACATTTTTATTTTAGCGTGGAAGTTAGTTTTTACAGGTTAAGACGAAGCGGCGTGCGGGCGTAGGTTCAACACGTCATTGGTCACGACAATGCTAGAGACGACTGTCACGTTTGTCTGGAACTAAAACAGTACCATATTATTAATCTTTTTATCATTTTGGCTAAATTTCATATCCATAAAAGTAAATTTGCAAACAGAAAACCTATTTTCAAACATTATTTTAATGAGCTGCAGCAGTACATGAAAACCATCCAGCACTCTGAGAACCCCAAGGCCCTGAAGACTCTTGAATATTGTATTTATTTTAATTGTGTAAACTGATGACCCTTCCATTTCTACCCTTCCCTATGTTTTTACTTGTCTTAGTCTTTGTCAACCCCTGGCATGTTCCTTTGTTCCTTAATCTAACTTTGTAACATTGTCTGTGTTTACAATGAAGTTGTTAAAAAAAGAAAAGAAAAAGACTGTCACGTTTGTCTGCTCAGTCAGCTGATCCATGACACTCCCCCCCCCCCCAGAGAAATGAGACTGTTCTCTGTGTTCCTGCTCTGAAGAAGCTCCGCCCCCTCACCTGTTTCGTCTGAAACAAACCAGGAAACAGGCTGTTATTCTGCCTCACCCTGAAGAGACACACACACGCTGACAGACGGACCGACCTGCAGACACAAACCAGCACGACTTCCACTGAGAGAGGACAGGAGGAGGAGGAGGGGATACTGGGAGTACTTGTTATACTGGGAATACTGGGAATACTAACACTTCAACCTGCTGCTGAATCCACAAACTGAACGAGAGTTTCAAAGTGAAAGTAACTCTCAGGGACGGGGAGTGGCTTCCTGTTTTTTTCTGCTGCGTGTTTTGACTCTGAGATAAAATGGCGTCCAAGTTTGAAGAAGATCTGACCTGTCCGATCTGCCTCGACATCTTTAAAGATCCAGTGATGCTGTCCTGCAGCCACAGCTTCTGTAGAGAGTGTGTGAAGAACTGCTGGAAGGAGAAGGAGAACCAGGAGTGTCCACTCTGTAAGAGGAGACACTCAAAGGATTTATTACCTCCTAACTTTGCTTTAAAGAACCTGAGTGAGAGTTTTGTGCAGGAGAGAGATCAGAGAGCTTCAGAGGATCTCTGCAGTCTGCACTCTGAGAAACTCAAACTCTTCTGTCTGGACCATCAGGAGCCGGTATGTGTCGTCTGCAGAGATTCAGAAAAACACTCTGAGCACAGATTCAGACCCATCGATGAAGCTGCTGGACAACACAAGAAGAAACTTCAGGAAACTCTGGAGCCGGTAAAGAAGAAGTTAAATGTTTTTAAAGAAGTTAAAGTGAAGTTTGATCAAACAGCAGAACACATTCAGGTCCAGGCCCGACACACAGAGAGGCAGATTAAGGAGCAGTTTAAGAAGCTTCACCAGTTTCTAGAAGAGGAAGAGGAGGCCAGGCTGTGTGCACTGAGGGAGGAAGAGGAGCAGAAGAGTCAGAGGATGAAGGAGGAGATGGAGGCTCTGAGCAGAGAGATAGCAGCTCTTTCACACACAGTCAGAGACACAGAGGACGAGCTGAGAGCTGAAGACGTCTCATTCCTGAAAAACTACAAGGCTGCAGTGGAAAGAGTCCAGCAGCGCCCCCTGCTGGAGGATCCACAGCTGCCCTCAGGAGCTCTGATAGACCAGGCCAAACACCTGGGCAACCTGAGCTTCAACATCTGGAACAAGATGAAGGACATGGTCTCCTACAGTCCGGTCATTCTGGACCCAAACACTGCTCATCCATTCCTCATCCTGTCTGAAGATCTGACCTGTGTGAGACGAGGAGAGAGACAGCAGCTTCCTGATAATCCAGAGAGGATTGATTCTTTCTGCTCTGTCCTGGGCTCTGAGGGCTTTAACTCAGGGACTCACAGCTGGGACGTCCAGGTTGGAGACAGTACAGACTGGGAACTGGGTGTGTTAGCAGAGTCTGTAGAGAGGAAGGGAGACATACGGTCTGGATTATGGGTCATATGGTTCTATGATGGTGAATACACAGCACTCTCCCCACCACATCAAGGTTCTGTTCTCTCAGTGAAGAAGAATCCTCAGAGGATCAGAGTGAATCTGGACTGTAACAGAGGAGAGCTGTCGTTCTCTGATCCTGATACTAACACACACATACACACACACACACACATACACACACACACACACATACACACACACACACACACTGAGAGGATGTTTCCATTCATTAGAACTGTGGATAAACTGAAGATTTTACCAGAGAAGATCTAAGATGATGAAGATGTGATGATGATGATGATGATGATGATGATGATGTGATGATGATGATGATGATGATGATGATGATGATGAAGATGTGATGATGATGAAGATGATGATGATGATGATGTGATGATGATGATGTGATGATGGTGATGATGATGATGATGATGAAGATGAAGATGTTGATGATGATGATGATGATGATGATGATCTGATGATGATGATGATGTGATGATGATGATGATGAAGATGATCATGAAGATGATGATGAAGATGTTGATGATGATGATGATGATGAAGATGAAGATGTTGATGATGATGATGGTGATGATGAAGATGTGATGATGATGATGAAGATGTGATGAAGATGATGATGATGATGAAGATGTGATGATGATGATGATGATGATGATGAAGATGTGATGATGATGTGATGATGATGATGTGATGATGATGAAGATGTGATGATGATGATGATGATGATGATGATGATGAAGATGTGATGATGATGAAGATGTGATGATGATGTGATGATGATGATGATGAAGATGTGATGATGATGATGATGATGATGATGTGATGATGATGATGATGTGATGATGATGAAGATGTGATGATGATGAAGATGATGATGATGTGATGATGATGATGTGATGAAGATGTGATGATGATGTGATGATGATGAAGATGATGATGATGATGATGTGATGATGATGATGTGATGATGATGAAGATGATGATGATGATGTGATGATGATGATGATGATGAAGATGTGATGATGATGATGAAGAGCAGGTAAAATCTCGATCCTGATTGGTCGGTTTGTTGGAGTGTCTTTAAATATAATCTGCTCAGCGTGTTAACTGGTTAACTGTCGTCTCTTTTTCACTTGAACTCTGAGGAGTCCCTGAAGGCATCATCGTCTGTATCTCTGTGTGCTGGAGTTATTACCCTGCAGGGAGAGATTATAATCTGCACACGGTGATCTGAAATCACTCCACAGTTGTTGAGAGATCAGAAAGAGTTATGCAATTGTTGAATTTGTTTTTATCGTATATGTTCTTTTTCTTTTATTATCATTTAATCAATTTATAATTTACTTCATATGTTTACTTTTTCTTTTATTATCACTTATTCCTTTTATCATTTCATTCATATGTCATATAGTCGCTACGACTTTCTTTCTTTTTTTCTATTTTTAATTGCACAGTTTAAGTTTGATTCATCTAGGGGGATTCTTTAAATCTTTTTTCAGGTTAATATATATGTATGGGGGGGGGCGCGTCTGTTTTGTGGTTAATTTGTAACAAATGTTTCATGTCATGTACGTCTTTGTAACCTGATACTGGATACTTTGAATTTCCCTCGGGATCAGTAAAGTTTCTACACTTGATCTGAATCCCTCTTTCTATCTGCTGTTGTGTTTTATTGATCTTGTAAATGTCATCATGGAGGAGTGTCTCTCCTGAGAGGAGGAGTTTGTCTCTGTCAGTAATTATAAAGTTATTCTGATTCATTCAGGTGTTTCTTTAACTCCAGTCTAAAGCTGTGACGTCTGAAAGTTTCAGATCAAGACGATCGGTGTCGTCTCCGACTCGTCCGTCAGGTCGGACAGGAAGAAGAAAAAGTCCTGAAGGGGAAGTTTGACTTGATGTGTTCAAAGATTAAATTATAGAACGTGATGCTCCTGACTCCACCTTTAAGGTTTATTTAACGTGCTGCATTAAGACGTTATTTAAAGGGCAGGGTTGGTCATTTCCTCCAGATTCACTTCTTCACATTCTGGTGTAAATTGTCTTTAGGTCCTGACAGAAATGAATAACTCATGTTCTCTGAAAAAGGAACAAAGTAAATCCATCATCTGTATCAGTTTGTAAGTCTGTAAAAACTTTGACCAATGTCTGCCACGAGGTACCAATCTGATGAACCAATCAGACGCCTCCCTGTCTCCCTGCTCACTCTCTACCTCTTGCGTGCTCTAGCTCACACTCAAAGAGCGTCACCGATGACTTTAGGAGTTTAAACTGTGAGTTTACTGACCGCTGAATGAGACATGAGACGACGTAGTTTCTACACAATGACAGAGATGAGCTGAGGTCCACTTCTGGAGGGACGGCGCTCGTGTATGTAAGTGAGGGGGCGTGGCTTAAGAGGGAGCACAGAGGGGAGGGGGCTGTCACTGATTGGACCTTTAACTTCAGTCCAACATCTTCTTTCACCTCTTTAAATTCTAAATGTCGAAAAAAAATCCATCACTCCTCTGAGCTGTAATTATGTTTTAATCATCACACTATAAATTACAGTAAAATATGTACACGTTACCGAGGCACAAGAAGTCTGAGATGAAAAACAAAGAAAACAGACGTGAAGTGTTTCAAACCGTTTCATAAAGTGATCACATGTTTGTTCACTTCCAGATTGAAGGAGGTTTTTTTTATTTCATCTGCACATTCTGGCTTTTATTTCCACTCATTCATGAATCTGTGAGGCAGGAAAAAGTAGGTCAACACATATGAAAGCATGCCGTCGCCCTCTGCTGGCCAAACTGAAAAATGCAAGAAGAGAAGAAGAAGGTGTTTTTCCTCATGTAGGCAGACTGGATCTTAAAGGGTCAGTACACAAGCTTTTCTTCTCCACATAATCAGAACTTTTGAGCACCTTTAAGGTCGAGCCTGGAGCGTCCGTCTCGTCTTTTACAATCTACATTTTGGATGTTTATCACTGAAAAGGCAACACCTGGAGGAACTTTCTTTCTGCAATGTTTGACAGGTAATATTGGAGAAAAAGTGGCGTTTACAAACTGCAGATAACCTGAACATCGTTAGCACCTTTAAATGAAGAATGTGACATGTTCCACATAAATAAATCATAAAGTCTTTCCTGTGTAAATGTGTCTCTGAGTCATGACTGTCTACAATGAGGGAGAAGCTCGAGTCCCGCTGGCTGTGTTGTTGTCAGAGCCGTGTTTACATGGACGGGACGGCCGGCTCCTCCCCTTGTGTATAAAAGCTGTTTTAGTCAAGAACTAGAGAGAAGAAGAAGAACATACTCACTGATTATTTGGATGTTAGTAAGAGTTTTTAGATCACGCTCATTCTGTGTCAGTTTACATGAAATGTGAAGCTACGAGCTAACTAAAGAGCGCTAACATTAGCATGCTAACACAACAATGTGAAGCTACGAGCTAACTAAAGAGCGCTAACATTAGCATGCTAACACAAGTGATTGCAGCTCGAGATAAGGACCATTTTAATTATGGTGCGTTCTTAATCAACAACTCCTTCCTGTGAGCGTGAGGGGATGGGGGGGTTGGAGGTGTGTCTCTGGAGGAGGCGTGGCCTAACAGCAGTTTGTTTTGGTTTAATTCTGGAGCTCATGGGCGACATCTACTGGATCAAAAAAAGTTGCACATTCTTCCTTTAAGGTCAACCACACAGCTTCTGTTTCGTCTTTTACAAACCACAACATTTCTATGTGTTTTATTTAAAAGGCGAGCGCTCTAAAGTTATGGATATAACCACAACGGGAAAGTGACGCTTTAATCTGCAGCTCTTCACATTCACATGAAATTACTCAACATGTCAGTCAGTAAAATAAGGTCGACAGGGGACGTTTTTATGAGTTGCTTTTTAAAGTTCTTTGCAGAGATGTGTTATAAAATGACATCGAAGGCCCCGTGTCCACCTGGTGTTTTTTTTTTTTTTCTGAGCGCCAGCGTCTGAGATCGTTCTCAGGAGAAAGCGGCCGCCTTGAGAAAAATCAAACGACAGCGTCTTTTTTCTGAGCGCTCCACCCGCTCCATCCGTCAAATTGAAAATCACTCAACTTTTCAGGAAGGCGCTGTTGAAGTCATCGGCGCTCTTTTCCAAACGTTAAATATTCCCCGTAGTTTTGCCGCTTACAGTGTCGGTCATACAGCGGCCGTTGTCAACAGACTGTTGTCATAGAAACAGGAGTGACGTATTTTTAGCGCTTTTCTTCTCAGCGCACAAACGCTTCACGCTAATGCTCCCGAGCGCACAGTCAGCGCTTTTCTTACCAGAGAAAGAAACGCCATGTGGACACGGGGCCTAAACGACCTACCTGTGCAGCTCCTCCAGAGCAATGAGAGAAAACGTCTTTTTTTTATTTTGAGGTGAACTGACCCTTTAACCCTCCAGATCACTGATATCCTCTGACGGCAGCAGAGACAGGGCGTGGCCTCTCCTGTAGTCCACCGACACACGAGACTGCGGAGGTAACGGGCACGCACAATCACGTGAAACTCAAATGAGGTCTCACCCGATCAACGCGGCTCCTTTTAAATCTGAATGAATGAGGTGATGTCCCAGTGTGCGTGATTATTACTCGTCCATATTGTGGCGTGCGGCGTCTATGCTTGGTATTCCTTCAGGATCTGGCCGGCGATCACCAGCCTCTGGATCTCACTCGTGCCCTTGTAGATCTCTGTGATGCGAGCGTCGCGGTAGTGCCTCTCAGCGGGCATGTCTGACACGTAGCCCATCCCACCCAGAACCTGGATCGCCTGATGTAAAAGTGCAAAACACACCAAAAGTTAAAAACGTCCCGTCTCTTTCTGCACGCTTAACCGTCTGCGTGGTCGATTCTTCTTACCTGATGAGAGCAGAATGTGGCGGCTTCTGACGCGGCGAGTTTGGCCATGGCTGCTTCCTGCAGGAAAACACAAAAGAGGGTTCATGTCTGTTAAAATGGAGAAAAGAAAAGAGTAGAAAACTGTCTTTGGGTATCACATTTTGTGTTGCTTTCCCTTTAATTCTGTGTTTTATTAGTGCTTAGTGTTCATTGGTCCAGGAGCAATCCATCATAGCAGTCTCCAATTATTTTGTGTTTAGCGTTAGCTCCTCCCTCTTTTATAATGGCTTCTCAGTGGAATCGTTCTTTCTGGCCTTTCTCCTGGACCAAGTTAGATGTATAGACTGGTTACAAGTTTCCAGAGTGGTATTGTTTGCGTCCTCGTGGTTCCTTTGTGTGCGTCTCCCTGACAAGGAGTTAAGTTTTATCTATTTGTGCGTATTTAGGCAAGGCAAGTTTATTTATGTCGCACATTTCAACAACAAGGCAATTCAAAGTGCTTCACACAAGACATCAAAAGCATCATGACAGAGGAAAGAAAATAAATATTAAAATAGAACATTAAAAAATTAAATTAATCAAATTAAAGCAGCGGGACCTGATAAGTGTAGCGGTTATCTGCAAAAAAAACTTTGCAGCTGAGTTGGCTCCAGTATGGCAACCAATTTTTCAGTCTTCAGTTGACACACGAGGTCCCTATGTCATGGAAAACTTTGTACAACCTTTACCTAAGATTCCATGTCCAAGGGATCATAAAGACTTCAGACCAATAGCTCTTACCTCAGTGATCATGAAATCTCTAGAAAGAATACTGCTCAAACATCTTGTTAGCAAAACAAATCACACACTTGATCCATACCAATTTGCTTATAAGCAAGGATGTGGAACAGAGGATGCTGTTGCCACTCTGGTCCATATCATCACCAAACATTTAGATAAGCCAAATACATTTGAAGAGCCCTCTTTCTAGACTTTTCATCAGCATTTAACACAATAAAAGCAGACATCTTAGTATCAAAAATGATTCAACACAAACTTAACCCCTACTTGACTCTTTGGTATGCTTCTTTTCTCACTAACAGAATCCAGTTTGTGAAGGTGAATAACACCCTTTCATCTGCTATCACAACTAATGTTGGCGCTCCCCAGGGTTGTGTGAGCTCAGCTGTGCTTTTCACTTTTTATACAGATGACTGTCGGTCTGATACACAAAATCAGTACACTCTGAAGTACTCTGAAGATACAGCTCTGATTTCTCTGATTTCTCAGTTTTTCAACCTGAACCGTGCCATAAAGGTTGCAAAGCGTGCTCACAGTCAGAAAGTGCAGGACTTCTTCGAGGACCCCACGAACACCAGACGAATGTGGCAGGGCATACAAGTCATCACAGACTATAAAGCTACTCCTCCCCCCTGTGACAACAACATCAGCTTTCTCAACGACCTCAACAACTACTTTGCAAGGTTTGAGGCACTCAACACCACTCCAGCGAGGAAATCTATTCCTCACTCCGATGAGCAGCCAATCAGCCTGGACGCAGCTGATGTCCGGAGAACCCTGAGGAGAGTGAACACCCGGAAAGCAGCGGGCCCTGACGACATACCAGGACGGGTGCTTAAGGAATGTGCTGACCAGCTGACTGGGGTTCTCACAGACATCTTCAACACCTCGCTGATCCAGGCTGTGATACCTTCATGTTTAAAGACTGCTACAATTATACCAGTGCCTAAAAAATCCACAATCTCCTCGCTCAATGATTACCGCCCTGTAGCACTAACCCCCATCATGATGAAGTGCTTTGAGAGGCTGGTAAAGGACCACATTGTCTCCAGACTTCCCTCCACATTCGACCCGTACCAGTTTGCTTACCGCCCAAACCGCTCCACAGAGGATGCCATCTCCTCTGCACTCCACCTGGGCTTACAACATCTGGAAGAGAAGGACACACATGTGCGGATGTTGTTTCTGGACTTCAGCTCAGCGTTCAATACAATCATCCCGCAGCATCTGGTGAGCAAACTGGCCCCCCTTGGTTTCAGCACCCCCCTATGTAACTGGCTGCTTGACTTCCTCACAAACAGACCCCAGTCTGTGCGGGTGGGCAACAACACCTCCAGTGTCATCTCCCTGAGCACCGGCTCCCCTCAGGGCTGCGTCCTGAGTCCGCTGCTGTTCACCCTGATGACCCATGACTGCTGCGCCAGGTCCACTACTAACCACATCGTGAAGTTTGCAGACGACACAACAGTAGTGGGCCTCATCCGTGACAACAACGACATGGACTACAGAGAGGAGGTGAAACATCTGGTTGACTGGTGCAGAACCAACAACCTGACCCTGAACGTCGATAAAACCAAAGAGATCATCGTCGACTTCAGGAGGCCCAGCCACACACCACTCCTCATCAATGGCACAGCAGTGGAGAGAGTTAGCAGCACAAAGTTCCTGGGGGTGCAGATAACAGACACTCTGACCTGGTCCCTTCACACCGGCGCTCTTGTGAAAAAAGCGCAGCAGCGCATGCACTTTCTGCGTCGGATGTAGAGAGCACACCTCCCTCCTCCTATTCTCACCACCTTCTACAGAGGCACTATAGAGAGCATCATAACAAACTGCTTCTCTGTCTGGTCCGGAGCCTGCAGTGCCTCTGACTGGAAGTCCCTGCAGAGAGTGGTGAGGACGGCGGAAAAGATCATTCAGACTCCACTTCCTCCCATCCAGGAGATCGCAAAGATCCGCTGTCTGACCAGGGCTCAGAAAATCAGCAGAGACACCTCCCACCCCCACCAAGGACTGTTTTCACTGCTGGACTCTGGAAAGAGGTTCCACAGCCTCCGAAGCAGAACTTCCAGGTTCTGTAACAGCTTCTTCCCACAGGCCATAAGACTTTTGAACAGGAAAAAATAATCCCTCCATTCCCCCTCAAACCCCCACACAGGACTACCTCACTGGACTGTAAAACACAATATAACGTGCAATATATTTATCTGTACAGTATTTTTACTCATAGTTTTTCTTTTTATATCTATTTATATCTGCACCTTATTTTTATTTTTATATGTAAATACTTGCTGCTGTTTTTATCCTGCACTACAACGAGCCAAATGCAACAAAATTTCGTTCTTATCTGCACTGTAAAGTACAAGTTTGAATGACAATAAAGAAAGTCTAAGTCTAAGTCTAAGTAACTCTAACAACCCTGGACTGCACCAACATGCTGTGAACAAAATGGTTATGTGGAGTGATAAACACGCTCTAGAGATCAAGGCAAAGAAAACAGAGGAAATTGTATTTGGTTCACCGTCTGATGCTCATAAAGCTCCTATTCTCATTCATGATGAAAAAATCAAGCAAGTGTCATCTTATAAATATCTGGGTATAATGATCGACCATCTGTTGTCCTGGGAAGATCACATCGACTACATCTGTAAAAAGACAAAACAAAGAATTTATTTCCTCCGCCGTCTGAGATCTTTTGTTCGTTACCTCTGTGATTCTAAGTGTCCTACAGTCCTGTAACACCTCATGGTATATGTGTCTGTCCACCACTCTGAAGTCTAAACTGCTCCAGCAGGTGAACATCTGCTCTAAGATTGTAGGCCAATCCATGCAAAGACTCGGCCTACAACAAAAGCATTTCAAGACTGGCTAACTGCATCGCCTCTGACCCTGACCACGCCCTGAACACGGAGTATGAACTGTTACCATCAAACCGGAGATACAGGGTCCCACGTTTTGATAAGGTCAGACTGAAACACTCTTTTGTTCACCAATCAATCCTAAAATTTAATGTGGAGCTGAATCCTCGACCAAAGCACGTTTAGGGCCTCTGGGCATTTGCTTGGCGTTTGAGTGTTGTGTCAAATGTTTGTATCTTTGTTTCCTGTCTTAATTGTTGTGCCGCAAACGGAGCCGCTATGATGCAAGGCAAATTTCAGACTACGTCTGACAATAGAATATTATCTATCTATCTATCACAAGAATAAAAGAGGAGCGATAATCATAATTAAAAGAGAAATATGACAGTGTGCCACCAATGAACTTTTTTGTTGACATTCATTGAGCTAATTGTAGTTTACTTCATGTTCAAATCTAATCTGACTTTGCAATAGGCTGAAAGGAGAGCACCTGAATTTGTTTTGCTTCAAAGTCAAATAAATAGTTTTAAAATAAATAAAAAAGTAACTCTAAGTAAACTCTCTTTCTAAATCCCTTGATGTTCTGTAAAATTTGCCTAAAATACTGGAAACATTTTAACGGCCCGGCCCGTCAGAACCGAACCGTGACCAAAAAACTGAGGTACGTATTGAACCGTGGGCTGACTGTATTGTAGCATCCCTAGTTGTGTGTGTGTGTGTGTGTGTGTGTGTGTGTGTGTGTGTGTGTGTGTGTGTGTGTGTGTGTGTGTGTGTGTGTGTGTGTGTGTGTGCGTGTGTGCGTGTGTGTGTGTGTGTGTGTGTGTGTGTGTGTGTGTGTGTGTGTGTGTGCGTGTGTGTGTGTCTCTGTGTCTCTGTGTGTGTGGTGTGTCTGTGTGTGTGTGTGTGTGTGTGTGTGTGTGTGTGTGTGTGTGTGTGTGTGTGTGTGATGAAGGTAATAAAGTAAGTTGGGACACTAGTCTGTTGCTTTTGTATTGGGTCTTGTTGTGGTTTTAAATAGCAGAATATATACTTAAGGAACACAAATCTGAATGCTTCATCTTACCTCTATAATAACATACAAAACACTATACAGTAATGTAACAGGTTATAATATGTAAATAAATAAAGGTAAGCTACATGTCTCTTTAACCCAGTGGTTCCCAAACTTTTTTTGCCAGGCCCCCCCTTGAACATAAAAATGGCTTTGGGGGCCCCCCAGATGTTACTGAATACATTTTGTGTGTGTGTGTGTGTGCGTGTATACAAAAAATACTGACAATAACATCCTTTTTTAGTCAAATATCTGTATTTTTAGAATTTATCTGAGATTTGCCAAAACAGAAAAAGAATGGCAGCATCAACGTGTGAAGATTAAACTTAAAAAAAAATATCATGCTAATTCTAAAGTAGCAATAAAGAGTATAACTGCAACATTCAACTGAACACTTTTTTAAGATGCAACAGTAATAATTGTTTTTAAAAAATTTCTTGACTCTCTGCAAGTAAACATCTCCTTCTGAAAAACTTAATGAAAATCTTCTTTCAAGCTCTATTCTCCCAGTCCTGAAAGAATTTCAGTGACTTGTGTGTGCTTGTTTTGTGCTACAGATCTTCTCCAGCCTGGGCTGCAGCTGTGAGACAGCCACTCTCAGTTCATTTTCAATGTCTAGCTTTGATCTGTATTTTGTCTTGATTGATGCAACTGCTGAAAAACCTATCTCACATAGGTAGGATGTGGCAAATGGGAAAGTGTGGCCAGAGCTCTCCTGCCAAGCAGTGGGTACTCCTTTCCTACTCCAATCCAAAATGCAGACAATGTCTTGGTCTTGAACTGCAGCCGCAGTGTTGAGTCTGAGGTGACATCGATGAACTGTTCCTCCTCTGCAGTGCTGAAGTCATCAGCTGGGGTTGCACTGAAAGAGTCTCGGATCCAGTCATATTTTGCAGAATCTTGCAGCGGGAAATACCTTTGGAAGTGTGTTTGAAGGGCAGAGATGTGGCTTTTTACACATGGGATCACTGTGTTCTGCAGCTTGTTCCCCTCAATAAATGATTTCAGGCTTTCAAATGAGTCTATATTCCCATCTGTAACTCGCTGCTCCCACAGCTCCAGTTTTCTTGTGAAAGACGTAATTTTATCTGCCACCTGTGGGAGGTGTGTCTTGGTGCCCTGCATCTGCAGATTTAGTTCATTGAGTTTTTGAAATATGTCACTGAGATATGCAAGTTTCATGAGAAAGTTGTTGTTTTTAAACTTGTGGGCAAGTTGATTCCCCTCTTCCTCCAAGAAGATTCTGATCTCATCCCGCAGTTCAAACACCCTGGACAAAACCTTTCCACGTGACAGCCACCGGGACTCACTGTGGAACAATAAAGCAGTGTGACCAGAGCCCATCTCCTCGCACAGTGCAGAAAAAATTCGGGCTTTGACAGGCCTAGTCTTTATGAAGTTTACCGTGGTAATAATATCTGTCATCACATCGTTAAGCGCTTCTCTGTGGATCATGCAGTGCGTTCACTGCACGTCGCTTGATGAGCGCCTGCAGCCCTCCCCGTTTCCCTGCCATTGCCTGGGCCCCATCCGTGCAGATGCCCACACAGTCGTTCTATGTCAGATCGGCCTCTTTCAAGTAAGTGTCGATGATATTAAACAGCTCAGCTGCAGTGGCTCTATTCATCACACGTTTACAGAAAAGCAAATCCTCCCTCAGATCATCAGCGTCGATGAATCTGACATAAGTTATTAATAAGCAGTCCTTGTTGCTGTCGGTCGCTTCATCCACCTGCAGGGCAAAACGGTTGTCCCGTATCTTGTCATTAAGCTGCTCCTCGATGTCTTTTGACATGTCATAAATACGTCTTGCAATAGTATTGTTTGACAGAGGGATAGTTTTTAATTTACTGGCTGTTGCTTCATCAATCATAGTAGAGACCATATCAACAGCGGCGGGCAGTATTAATTCCTCCGCGATGGTGTGTGGCTTTTTACACTTAGCAACTCTATATGTTACTTTATATGACGCCAGTTGAGCATTTGACGGCAAAACGGCTGCTTTGGTAAAGGTGCTCTGCTGTGCATGACAGCTGAGAAGTTTCTTTTTGAAGAACTCAACAGGCTTGTGTGTGTGTGCGGGACGGGTTGTTTCTAGATGGCGTTTTAACTTGTTTGGCTTCATGCTGTCAGATGCTCATACTTTGAAGCACAACACACACTGTGGTCTCTCTTCGTTACCCACCGTTGTACAGGTGAAGCCGAGGGCGAGATATGACTCGTCATACTTTCTTGTCTTTGATTTTGATGTGCTATCTGATGAAGACTCATTGTCAGCTTTAAGTTTTGCTGGAGGTCCTCTCTCAATATTCGCCATGCTTGGCTAGTTGCGCTAACTGTAGTGCATTGTTTGGAAATTGGAACTTTTCTTCTTCGTCTTTTCCCACCAAAAGTTTCGCGCCCCCCCTGTTATGGCCCACTTTGGGAACCACTGCTTTAACCTAAAGTATTAAACACAGAAAGGCTATCGTACGCTTAACAGTCATACAATCATTCCCCTATAAAAATACTACCATGCTTTTATTGTGAAGCACGGTAAAAATACTACCATGCTTTTATTGTGAAGGACGGACATCAAACTTTCCTCCTCGTGCAGAGAGCAACACAGTTAGCAAACCTCGTAACTAACAGGCAACTAAAATAACACTAATATTAACACGGGAAAGAATTAGCACTAGGTAGGCTAAGCACAAACATGTAATGAATTCGACATGACTCTTCTTCAACTACTGTGTGGCTCCAACTAAGCCGGGGGACAGTTAGCGAGCATGTCGGGGCCGTGACGTCAGCTAATTAGCATATAGTGGGTTTTTTTCAGCCAAGGGAGCTCAGCTCCACTATTGTAACTGCAGCCTACATCCCCCCTGATGCCGATGCAAAAGCTGCTATGAAGGAACTTTACACCGCTATCAGTAAACAACAGACTGCTCACCCGGAGGCTCCATTTATAGTTGCAGGTGATTTTAATCACTCAAACTTTAAGACAGTGCTCCCTAAATTTCACCAGCATGTTTCCTGCAATACAAGAGGAAACAAAACTCTGGACCATGTTTACACAAACATCGCAAGAGCCTACACCACGACCCCCCTCCCCCACCTGGGACAGTCAGACCACCTTTCTTTGTTCCTCATCCCCAAGTACTCCCCACTCATCCAATGTGTGAAGCCATCAGTGACAACGATTAAAGTGTGGCCAGCGGGGACAGACTCTGTACTTCAGGACAAGTTCCATCACACAAACTGGAGTATGTTTGCTTCTCAGGCTACCTTGGGCTCTCACACAGACATTGACACCTACACTACTTCTGTGCTGGATTATATCAATACCACCATCGACAGTGTTACAACATGGAAGCAGATCACCACGTACCCAAATCAGAAGCCATGGATGAACAAGGAGGTGCGTCTCCTGCTGAAGGCCCGCAACACCGCCTTCAGATCAGATGATGCAATGGCCTACAGCGTATCCAGGGCAAACCTGAGGAGGGGCATCATCAAGGCCAAGCACTGCTACAAGCTGAAGGTTGAGGAACACTTCTCCAACTCCGACCCCAGACGCATGTGGCAGGGCATCCAGGCCATCAGTGACTATAAACCCAGAAACTCCACCCCGATAACCACAGATGTCTCCTTCCTGAACGAGCTAAATCACTTTTATGCTCGTTTCGATAGAGACAACAGGGAGACGCAGACCACGACCAGACCTCCTGCAGACAACCAGCCCCTCTCACTCACCTCCACAGACGTCCACGCTGCACTGAGCCGGATCAACGCTCGAAAGGCTGCTGGTCCAGACGGCACCCCCGGGCGCGTGCTTAGAGCATGTGCGGAGCAGCTCACTGGGGTTTTTACGGACATCTTCAACCTGTCCCTCGCCCAAGCAGCTGTGCCAGCATGCTTCAAAGCCACCTCCATTGTCCCAGTGCCGAAACACTCCAGCCCGACAGGCCTGAATGACTACCGCCCTGTAGCACTCACACCCATCATAATGAAGTGCTTTGAGCGACTGGTCCTAGCACACCTGAAAAACTGCCTCCCACCCACACTGGACCCATACCAGTTTGCCTACCGCAGCAATAGGAGTACAGAGGATGCAGTTTCCACTGCGCTGCACTCTGTGCTCACACATCTGGACAATAACAACACATACGCACGAATGCTGTTTGTTGATTTTAGCTCAGCATTCAACTCAGTCATCCCCTCCAAGTTAAACACTAAACTCGGAGACCTGGGCTTCAACACCTCCCTCCGTCACTGGATAACGGACTTTCTGACCAACAGACCCCAGTATGTTAGATCAGGACACACCTGCTCCACCACCATCACACTCAACACAGGCGTACCACAGGGCTGTGTGCTGAGCCCATTCCTCTACTCCCTCTTCACCCACGACTGCAGACCTGTACATGGATCCAACACAATCATCAAGTTTGCGGACGATACGGCGGTGATTGGCCTCATCAGCAACAACGATGACACAGCCTACAGGGAGGAGGTACAGCATCTGGCCGCCTGGTGTGCTGACAACAACCTGCTCCTCAACACCAGCAAGACGAAGGAGCTCATCGTGGACTTCAGGAGAGAAAGAGGAAGCCCATTCACATCAACGGGATGGCTGTTGAACGTGTCTCCAGCTTCAAGTTCCTGGGGACCCACATCACAGAGGACCTCTCCTGGTCCACTAACACCTCCAGTCTGGTTAAGAAGGCTCATCAACGCCTCTTTTTCCTGAGGAAACTGAAGAGACACCACCTGTCTTCAGCTGTACTGATGAACTTCTACCGCTGTGTGATTGAGAGCATCCTGACCAGCAGTGTCTCAGTCTGGTACGGAAACTGCTCTGTCACAGACCGTAAGGCGCTACAGCGGGTGGTAAAAACCGCCCAGCGCATCACAAGGTGTCCACTTCCTGCCATTGAGGATGTCCAAAGGAAACGCTGTCTGCGGCGAGCTCACGGCATCCTTAAAGACTCCTCCCACCCTGCCCACAGACTGTTTACCCTCCTGCCCTCCGGTTGGCGCTTCAGAAGCCTCCGGACCAGAACCAGCAGACTGAGGAACAGCTTTTTCCCCAGAGCTGTCTCTCTACTGAACTCTACCCCCCGAACTCTGAACTCTGTCTCTCTCTCTCTCTCCCTCTCTCTCTCCGCCCCCTGCTGACCCCCCCCTTTCCCCTGCATATCACCTCACACCCATCATCCCCCCACCACTCCTCCTGGCCACACACACACATCTCTCATCCACCTGTATTATTGTATTATAGTATGTTCATATCACCTCAATAAGTTATCGACCTGTACAATATGTCCATATTCTTTATATTATCTGTAAACTAGTATAGCATGCTCACTGCACCTTAATCTGTATATTATAATCCTAAGAATATACTTATATTTATAGCATTTATTTATATTTATAGCATCCCATTAATCCAGCCATCCAGAGATACCTAATAATTCACTTTTTTTAGTCTACATCTGTAAATTTTGTAATTACTGTACATAGCACAGACTCTTGCACTTTCTGCTTATTTGCACTTCTGGTGAGATGCCAAACCTCATTTCGTTACTCTATACTTGTATATGTGTAATGACAATAAAGTTGAATCTCATCTCATCTCATCTTAAGGGGAAAGGCATGCTCTCTGTCTAGTCTGCCAGCGATGGGGGTCAGTTCTCTGTCGACGAAGTCTCTGCAGGTTTGTCTGAGGATCTGATGAGTGTCCGGTAACTCGGCCAGCGCAGAGAAACTGCGACAACCGCTGAGACACAATCCCAGAGCTGAGGGAGAGGAACAGAGTCCAGACACTGCATACTAATTCAAATGATTCACAGACAACTGAACGTTGTGCTGGCTTCACATGCAAACAGGAAGCAGCAACAACTTTCAGGTTTTTCAAATTAAAAGGTTGAAACTGAAGTGTATGAGTTGTACTTTTGATCTCATAGAAGGAGATGCTCTATCTCATCTGAACGTCGTCATGGAGACGATTTATGGACACTTCTTACAGTTCTGTCTGAACGTCTTCATAGAGAGACTTTGTGAGCTGATAACATTGAAAGCACCCAAGGATCCGTCTTCATCGGTGACATAGATCAGCGCCGTCAGTCCGACATGTAAATTACATCAATATCAGACCAGATACGGATATTTGATCCGATCTGTCACTTCTCTTCAAATAATCCAGCGATGCAGAGACAGTCTGGCTCACTGATCGTGTTCACATCATGTGAGAAGACATGTTTGTTTGGTTCATGTTGTGATGGGGTCAGTTTAGGTCTGAAGATAGAGCGAGTAGAGATAACGCTTCAGCTGTTACTGATATATTATCAATAAGCTGGTGTTACATTTAGAAACACGGAGAGGATAGTTGGCAGTGTAATATAACAGCTCTTATGTTTGTGTCACAGGGTGCTTCACATTAGCCTCAACTTTCTGACGGTGAATTGAAAAACCTTCTTTTCTCAGCGTGATATCAAAGTAACCTGGGAGAATTCAGACAAAGAAAAACAGTGATGCATTCATTTAAAAACATGTAGACTTCAAGTGTTTCTGTTCTGTTTTAGCCCTGCAGAGTTCCTCCAGCTGGAGCTTCATACAGGCTCTGCAGACTTTGTTGTTTTTATGACATCATTGGACTAACTTTAGTTTAGTTTATATATAATCAAACATAATACAGAATGTGTTCATTCTGTGACACATGATCAAAGTAAGTTTTACTGACAGAAGAGTTTAATTCATAGAGGGGGCGGGACATTGTTGATTGACAGACAAACAGTCACCATGGTTACTCACTCTCACCTGCCTGCTGCTTTGTAACGTCGTTTAGTGTAATCCCTATAAATTCAGTTATCACAACAGGTGAGCTTCAGGTGGAGAAGCTTGATAAGTAACTTTTAAAAACTGAGAGAGAGCAGAAAACACTGACAGCAACATTTGAAACACCGGGGTTATATCTCCCCTCACTGTCTGTCTGAGCTCCAACCTGTCTGTCTCTGACTGTTAACGTCTCTCCGTGTCGCTATCTGAGATGTAGACTAATCTTAACTGTGCACACTGTGCAGAGAAGTTAACTGTTGCTCACAGCGTGTCGGTTTGGAAACATATCAGAACAGTTGCATATAACCGAGATGGAGTTGTTTTTGCGGACTTCACTTTTAAGTTTCGTTTTCACTGCTGCGGAGCAGAAGAGGGGGAGAGGGGGGGAGGGGGGGGCGTCTGTGTGGGAGCATAAACTGCAGCATGATAAAATAAACACATTAGCCCGGTTCTACGATCTCTCTGCTTTGGCAGATCGTCAGCAAGTTAAAATCCTTCACGATCTAAGATCGTTATATCGCCCACCAATAGTTGAAGGTGCACATCGCTGTTGCCTAGCAACTGTTGTTTATAACGCTCAAGCCAATGAGGAAAGAAAGCTTACCCGCCTAAAACCATATAGAAAGAATAGGAGACATACATTTGAATGAATCAACATTGAAAAGGCAGAATAGAGTAAATTAGGATCTGATTTAGAACAGAATAGAATGAAATGTCAGGAAGGAGGAGGATTGCTGCCACAGAGGCTCCAGAGCCTTGATGAGGCAGAGTCTGATGGAGGCAGGTTCAGATACAGAAAGTGATGTCTCCTGGTCTCTCTTCATCTGACACCGGCTCTGAGATTGAACCTGAGAATGTTTCCATGGTTGTCGATAAACTATTCAAATTTCAAATTCATTGGAATTTAATGTTTGTGTCCTGAAGTTTATTATACCTTTCACAACATTACAGATCTATTTATTCTTATATTTGATATTGATTATTGAAATGATGTGCAAATAATTCGTAAACAGTCAAAATGACCGCTATGGCCTTTCAAGTAGTGATAGAAAGTCGGTCGTTCTAGTGTTAATAAATAAGTAAACATTTCGAAATTGGTCTCCATATTTACAGATTAGTTTACACATTTGTGGATCTGTGTACACATATTCAAATAGTTTTGCCACAATAATAGCTCCATAGTAATGGCACACTCTCTCTTATCTGTATGAGCTCTCTCTCCCTTTTAGAGGTTGTTCTGCAGTTATTAAAATAGTAATCAACTAAAACTCCTAAATCTATGATCAAATCTAGTTGCTGCTCTGTGTGACAGGATGCTCAAACGTCCATGGTTTCTTTGATATGTTGAAAACCTCTCAGAAACACTTCAGCATGTGCACAGTGATATAGAAGCTGTGAGCAGATGGGAGCTGTATGCCCAACACGCTGCAGAAACTATGAGAAACTTTAACAGTTTTAATAACCTGATGGTTTAAATGTGCTGCACAACGCGATCGTACTGTGGAGCCGTCTGAATGACACATTTGTGGTACCACTGGAAAGCTGGGAATTTCTACTTTCTCCCACTTTTTACATTTTTATTTTAGCATGGAAGTTAGTTTTTACAGGTTAAGACGTAGCGGCGTGCGGGCGTATGTTCAACACGTCATTGGTCACAACAATGCTAGAGACGACTGTCACGTTTGTCTGGAACTAAAACAGTACCATATTATTAACCTTATTATCATTTTGGCTAAATTTCATATCCATAAAAGTAAATTTGCGAACAGAAAACCTATTTTCAAACATTATTTTAATGAGCTGCAGCAGTACATGAAAACCATCCAGCACTCTGAGAACCCCAAGGCCCTGAAGACTCTTGAATATTGTATTTATTTTAATTGTGTAAACTGATGACCCTTCCATTTCTACCCTTCCCTATGTTTTTACTTGTCTTAGTCTTTGTCAACCCCTGGCATGTTCCTTTGTTCCTTAATCTAACTTTGTAACATTGTCTGTGTTTACAATGAAGTTGTTAAAAAAAGAAAAGAAAAAGACTGTCACGTTTGTCTGCTCAGTCAGCTGATCCATGACACTTCCCCCCCCCAGAGAAATGAGACTGTTCTCTGTGTTCCTGCTCTGAAGAAGCTCCGCCCCCTCACCTGAGTCACCTGAGGCAAACCAGGAAACAGGCTGTTATTCTGCCTCACCCTGAAGAGACACACACACGCTGACAGACGGACCGACCTGCAGACACAAACCAGCACGACTTCCACTGAGAGAGGACAGGAGGAGGAGGAGGGGATACTGGGAGTACTTGTTATACTGGGAATACTGGGAATACAAACACTTCAACCTGCTGCTGAATCCACAAACTGAACGAGAGTTTCAAAGTGAAAGTAACTCTCAGGGACGGGGAGTGGCTTCCTGTTTTTTTCTGCTGCGTGTTTTGACTCTGAGAAAAAATGGCGTCCAAGTTTGAAGAAGATCTGAGCTGTCCGATCTGCCTCGACATCTTTAAAGATCCAGTGATGCTGTCCTGCAGCCACAGCTTCTGTAGAGAGTGTGTGAAGAACTGCTGGAAGGAGAAGGAGAACCAGGAGTGTCCACTCTGTAAGAGGAGACACTCAAAGGATTTATTACCTGTTAACTTTGCTTTAAAGAACCTGAGTGAGAGTTTTGTGCAGGAGAGAGATCAGAGAGCTTCAGAGGATCTCTGCAGTCTGCACTCTGAGAAACTCAAACTCTTCTGTCTGGACCATCAGGAGCCGGTGTGTCACATCTGCAGAGATTCAGAAAAACACTCTGAGCACAGATTCAGACCCATCGATGAAGCTGCTGGACAACACAAGAAGAAACTTCAGGAAACTCTGGAGCCGGTAAAGAAGAAGTTAAATGTTTTTAAAGAAGTTAAAGTGAAGTTTGATCAAACAGCAGAACACATTCAGGTCCAGGCCCGACACACAGAGAGGCAGATTAAGGAGCAGTTTAAGAAGCTTCACCAGTTTCTAGAAGAGGAAGAGGAGGCCAGGCTGTGTGCACTGAGGGAGGAAGAGGAGCAGAAGAGTCAGAGGATGAAGGAGGAGATGGAGGCTCTGAGCAGAGAGATAGCAGCTCTTTCACACACAGTCAGAGACACAGAGGACGAGCTGAGAGCTGAAGACGTCTCATTCCTGAAAAACTACAAGGCTGCAGTGGAAAGAGTCCAGCAGCGCCCCCTGCTGGAGGATCCACAGCTGCCCTCAGGAGCTCTGATAGACCAGGCCAAACACCTGGGCAACCTGAGCTTCAACATCTGGAACAAGATGAAGGACATGGTCTCCTACAGTCCGATCATTCTGGACCCAAACACTGCTGATCCATTCCTCATCCTGTCTGAAGATCTGACCTGTGTGAGAGAAGGAGAGGAGCAGCAGCTTCCTGATAATCCAGAGAGGATTGATTATTTCTGCTCTGTCCTGGGCTCTGAGGGCTTTAACTCAGGGACTCACAGCTGGGACGTCCAGGTTGGAGACAATACAGACTGGGAACTGGGTGTGTTAGCAGAGTCTGTAGAGAGGAAGGGAGACATACGGTCTGGATTATGGTTCATATGGTTCACTGATGGTGAATACGCAGCATGCTCCCCATCACATCCATTCTCTGCTCTCTCAGTGAAGAAGAATCCTCAGAGGATCAGAGTGAATCTGGACTGTAACAGAGGAGAGCTGTCGTTCTCTGATCCTGATACTAACACACACATACACACACACACACACATACACACACACACACACACACACACTGAGAGGGTGTTTCCAATCATTATCACTTATGATAAACTCCCACTGAAGATTTTACCAGAGAAGATCTAAGATGATGAAGATGATGATGATGATGATGATGATGTGATGATGATGATGTGATGATGATGATGATGATGATGATGTGATGATGGTGATGATGATGTGATGATGATGATGTGATGATGATGATGTGATGATGATGATGATGTGATGATGGTGATGATGATGATGATGATGATGATGATGTGATGATGATGATGATGATGAAGATGTGATGATGAAGATATGATGATGATGTGATGATGATGATGATGATGAAGATGTGATGATGAAGATGTGATGATGATGATGGTGATGATGATGATGATGGTGATGATGATGTGATGAAGATGATGATGATGATGAAGATGATGATGATGAAGATGTGATGATGATGATGATGGTGATGAAGATGATGATGATGATGAACATGTGATGATGAAGATGTGATGATGATGATGAAGATGTGATGATGATGATGAAGATGTGATGATGATGAAGATGATGATGATGTGATGATGATGATGATGATGTGATGATGATGATGTGACTATGATGATGATGATGATGATGTGATGATGATGATGTGACTATGATGATGATGATGATGAAGATGTGATGAGGATGATGATGATGATGAAGATGTGATGATGAAGATGTGATGATGATGATGATGAAGATGTGATGATGATGTGATGATGAAGATGTGATGATGATGAAGATGATGATGTGATGATGTGATGATGATGAAGATGTGATGATGATGAAGATGTGATGATGATGTGATGATGATGATGATGATGATGATGATGATGATGATGATGAAGATGATGATGATGATGATGATGATGATGTTCTGAATCTTCGTCTTTGTTTATTTTATAATTGTTTTGACTGCGTTGTCATGGTGATTTTGTTCATTATAACTTTGTGTATAATTCGACAGCAGGTAAAATCTCGATCCTGATTGGTCGGTTTGTTGGAGTGTCTTTAAATATAATCTGCTCAGCGTGTTAACTGGTTAACTGTCGTCTCTTTTTCACTTGAACTCTGAGGAGTCCCTGAAGGCATCATCGTCTGTATCTCTGTGTGCTGGAGTTATTACCCTGCAGGGAGAGATTATAATCTGCACACGGTGATCTGAAATCACTCCACAGTTGTTGAGAGATCAGAAAGAGTTATGCAATTGTTGAATTTGTTTTTATCATATATGTTCTTTTTCTTTTATTATCATTTAATCAATTTATAATTTACTTTATATGTTTACTTTTTCTTTTATTATCACTTAATCTTTTTATCATTTCATTCATATGTCATATAGTCGCTACGACTTTCTTTCTTTTTTTCTATTTTTAATTGCACAGTTTCAGTTTGTTTCATCTAGGGGGATTCTTTAAATCTTTTTTTCAGGTTAATATATATGTATGGGGGGGGCGTCTGTTTGTGGTTAATTTGTAACAAATGTTTCATGTCATGTACGTCTTTGTAACCTGATACTGGATACTTTGAATTTCCCTCGGGATCAGTAAAGCTTCTACACTTGATCTGAATCCCTCTTTCTATCTGCTGTTGTGTTTTATTGATCTTGTAAATGTCATCATGGAGGAGTGTCTCTCCTGAGAGGAGGAGTTTGTCTCTGTCAGTAATTATAAAGTTATTCTGATTCATTCAGGTGTTTCTTTAACTCCAGTCTAAAGCTGTGACGTCTGAAAGTTTCAGATCAAGACGATCGGTGTTGTCTCCGACTCGTCCGTCAGGTCGGACAGGAAGAAGAAAAAGTCCTGAAGGGGAAGTTTGACTTGATGTGTTCAAAGATTAAATTATAGAACGTGATGCTCCTGACTCCACCTTTAAGGTTTATTTAACGTGCTGCATTAAGACGTTGCATTAAGACGTTATTTAAAGTCAGGGTTGGTCATTTCCTCCAGATCCACTTCTTCAGATTCTGGTGTAAATTGTCTTTAGGTCCTGACAGAAATGAATAACTCATGTTCTCTGAAAAAGGAACAAAGAAAATCCATCATCTGTATCAGTTTGTAAGTCTGTAAAAACTTTGACCAATATCTGCCACGAGGTACCAATCTGATGAACCAATCAGACGCCTCCCTGTCTCCCTGCTCGCTCTCTACCTCTTGCGTGCTCTAGCTCACACTCAAAGAGCGTCACCGATGACTTTAGGAGTTTAAACTGTGAGTTTACTGACCGCTGAATGAGACATGAGACGACGTAGTTTCTACACAATGACAGAGATGAGCTGAGGTCCACTTCTGGAGGGACGGCGCTCGTGCATGCAAGTGAGGGGGCGTGGCTTTAGAGGGAGCACAGAGGGGAGGGGGCTGTCACTGATTGGACCTTTAACTTCAGTCCAACATCTTCTTTCACCTCTTTAAATTCTAAATGTTAAAATAAAATCCATCATTCCTCTGAGCTGTAATTATGTTTTAATCATCACACTATAAATTACAGTAAAATATGTACACGTTACCGAGGCACAAGAAGTCTGAGATGAAAAACAAAGAAAACAGACGTGAAGTGTTTCAAACCGTTTCATAAAGTGATCACATGTTTGTTCACTTCCAGCTTGAAGGAGGTTTTTTTTATTTCATCTGCACATTCTGGCTTTTATTTCCACTCATTCTGTGAATCTGTGAGGCAGGAAAAAGTAGGTCAACACATATGAAAGCATACCGTCGCCCTCTGCTGGCCAAACTGCAAAATGCAAGAAAAAAAAGAAGGTGTTTTTCCTCATGTAGGCAGACTGGATCTTAAAGGGTCAGTACACAAGCTTTTCTTCTCCACATAATCAGAACTTTTGAGCACCTTTAAGGTCGAGCCTGGAGCGTCCGTCTCGTCTTTTACAATCTACATTTTGGATGTTTATCACTGAAAAGGCGACACCTGGAGGAACTTTTTTTCTGCAATGTTTGACAGGTAATATTGGAGAAAAAGTGGCGTTCACAAACTGCAGATAACCTGAACATCGTTAGCACCTTTTGAGGAAGAATGATCGACATGTTCCACATAAATAAATCATAAAGTCTGTCCTGTGTAAATGTGTCTCTGAGTCCTGACTGTCTACAATGAGGGAGAAGCTCGAGTCCCGCTGGCTGTGTTGTTGTCAGAGCCGTGTTTACATGGACGGGACGGCCGGCTCCTCCCCTTGTGTATAAAAGCTGTTTTAGTCAAGAACTAGAGAGAAGAAGAAGAACATACTCACTGATTATTTGGATGTTAGTAAGAGTTTTTAGATCACGCTCATTCTGTGTCAGTTTACATGAAATGTGAAGCTACGAGCTAACTAAAGAGCGCTAACATTAGCATGCTAACACAAGTGATTGCAGCTCGAGATAAGGACCATTTTAATTATGGTGCGTTCTTAATCAACAACTCCTTCATGTGAGCGTGAGGGGACGGGGGGGTTGGAGGTGTGTCTCTGGAGGAGGCGTGGCCTAACAGCAGTTTGTTTTGGTTTAATTCTGGAGCTCATGGGCGACATCTACTGGATCAAAAAAAGTTGCACATTCTTCCTTTAAGGTCAACCACACAGCTTCTGTTTCGTCTTTTGCAAACCACAACATTTCTATGTGTTTTATTTAAAAGGCGAGCGCTCTAAAGTTATGGATATAACCACAACGGGAAAGTGACGCTTTAATCTGCAGCTCTTCACATTCACATGAAATTACTCAACATGTCAGTCAGTAAAATAAGGTCGACAGGGGACGTTTTTATGAGTTGCTTTTTAAAGTTCTTTGCAGAGATGTGTTATAAAATGACATCGAAGGCCCCGTGTCCACCTGGTGTTTTTTTTTTTCTGAGCGCCAGCATCTGAGATCGTTCTCAGGAGAAAGCGGCCGCCTTGAAAAAAATCAAACGCCAGCGTCTTTTTTCTGAGCGCTCCACCCGCTCCATCCGTCAAATTGAAAATCACTCAACTTTTCAGGAAGGCGCTGTTGAAGTCACCGGCGCTCTTTTCCAAACAGTAAGTGGCGTCTCCTGTAGTCCATCGACACACGAGACGGCGGAGGTAACGGGCACGCACAATCACGTGAAACTCAAATGAGGTCTCACCCGATCAACGCGGCTCCTTTTAAATCTGAATGAATGAGGTGATGTCCCAGTGTGTGTGATTATTACTCGTCCATATTGTGGCGTGCGGCGTCTATGCTTGGTATTCCTTCAGGATCTGGCCGGCGATCACCAGCCTCTGGATCTCACTCGTGCCCTCGTAGATCTCTGTGATGCGAGCGTCGCGGTAGTGCCTCTCAGCGGGCATGTCTGACACGTAGCCCATCCCACCCAGAACCTGGATCGCCTGATGTAAAAGTGCAAAACACACCAAAAGTTAAAAACGTCCCGTCTCTTTCTGCACGCTTAACCGTCTGCGTGGTCGATTCTTCTTACCTGATGAGAGCAGAATGTGGCAGCTTCTGACGCGGCGAGTTTGGCCATGGCTGCTTCCTGCAGGAAAACACAAAAGAGGGTTCATGTCTGTTAAACTGGAGGAAAAAAAGAGTAGAAAACTGTCTTTGGGTATCACATTTTGTGTTGCTTTCCCTTTAATTCTGTGTTTTATTAGTGCTTAGTGTTCATTGGTCCAGGAGCAATCCATCATAGCAGTCTCCAATTATATTGTGTTTAGCCTTAGCTCCTCCCTCTTTTATAATGGCTTCTCAGTGGAATCGTTCTTTCTGGCCTTTCTCCTGGACCAAGTTAGATGTATAGACTGGTTACAAGTTTCCAGAGTGGTATTGTTTGCATCCTCGTGGTTCCTTTGTGTGCGTCTCCCTGACAAGAAGTTAAGTTTTATCTATTTGTGTGTATTTAGGCAAGGCAAGTTTATTTATATTGCACATTTCAACAACAAGGCAATTCAAAGTGCTTCACACAAGACATCAAAAGCATCATGACAGAGGAAAGAAAATAAATATTAAAATAGAACATTAAAAAATTAAATTAATCAAATTAAAGCAGCGGGACCTGATAAGTGTAGCGGTTTTGTGCAAAAAAAACTTTGCAGCTGAGTTGGCTCCAGTATGGCAACCAATTTTTCAGTCTTCAGTTGACACACGAGGTCCCTATGTCATGGAAAACTTTGTACATAAAACCTTTACCTAAGATTCCATGTCCAAGGGATCATAAAGACTTCAGACCAATAGCTCTTACCTCAGTGATCATGAAATCTCTAGAAAGAATACTGCTCAAACATCTTGTTAGCAAAACAAATCACACACTTGATCCATACCAATTTGCTTATAAGCAAGGATGTGGAACAGAGGCTGCTGTTGCCACTCTGGCCCATATCATCACCAAACATTTAGATAAGCCAAATACATTTGAAGAGCCCTCTTTCTAGACTTTTCATCAGTATTTAACACAATAAAAGCAGACATCTTCGTATCAAAAATGATTCAACACAAACTTAACCCCTACTTGACTCTTTGGTATGCTTCTTTTCTCACTAACAGAATCCAGTTTGTGAAGGTGAATAACACCCTTTCATCTGCTATCACAACTAATGTTGGCGCTCCCCAGGGTTGTGTGAGCTCAGCTGTGCTTTTCCCTTTTTATACAGATGACTGTCGGTCTGATACACAAAATCAGTACACTCTGAAGTACTCTGAAGATACAGCTCTGATTTCTCTGATTTCTCTGATTTTCAACCTGAACCGTGCCATAAGGTTGCAAAGCGTGCTCACAGTCAGAAAGTGCAGGACTTCTTCGAGGACCCACGAACACCAGATGAATGTGGCAGGGCATACAAGTCATCACAGACTATAAAGCTACTCCTCCCCCCTGTGACAACAACATCAACTTACTTTGCGAGGTTTGAGGCACTCAACACCACTCCAGCGAGGAAATGTATTCCTCGCTCCGATGAGCAGCCAATCAGCCTGGACGCAGCTGATGTCCGGAGAACCCTGAGGAGAGTGAACACCCGGAAAGCAGCGGGCCCTGACGACATACCGGGATGGGTACTTAAGGAATGTGCTGACCAGCTGGCTGGGGTTCTCACAGACATCTTCAACACCTCGCTGATCCAGGCTGTGATACCTTCATGTTTAAAGACTGCTACAATTATACCAGTGCCTAAAAAATCCACAATCTCCTCGCTCAAAGATTACCGCCCTGTAGCACTAACCCCCATCATGATGAAGTGCTTTGAGAGGCTGGTAAAGGACCACATTGTCTCCAGACTTCCCTCCACATTCGACCCGTACCAGTTTGCTTACCGCCCAAACCGCTCCACAGAGGATGCCATCTCCTCTGCACTCCACCTGGGCTTACAACATCTGGAAGAGAAGGACACACATTTGCGGATGTTGTTTCTGGACTTCAGCTCAGCGTTCAATACAATCATCCCGCAGCATCTGGTGAGCAAACTGGCCCCCCTTGGTTTCAGCACCCCCCTATGTAACTGGCTGCTTGACTTCCTCACAAACAGACCCCAGTCTGTGCGGGTGGGCAACAACACCTCCAGTGTCATCTCCCTGAGCACCGGCTCCCCTCAGGGCTGCGTCCTGAGTCCGCTGCTGTTCACCCTGATGACCCATGACTGCTGCGCCAGGTCCACTACTAACCACAACGTGAAGTTTGCAGACGACACAACAGTAGTGGGCCTCATCCGTGACAACAACAACATGGACTACAGAGAGGAGGTGAAACATCTGGTTGACTGGTGCAGAACCAACAACCTGACCCTGAACATCGATAAAACCAAAGAGATCATCGTCGACTTCAGGAGGCGCCAGCCCAGCCACACACCACTTCTCATCAATGGCACAGCAGTGGAGAGAGTTAGCAGCACAAAGTTCCTGGGGGTGCAGATAACAGACACTCTGACCTGGTCCCTTCACACCGGCACTCTTGTGAAAAAAGCGCAGCAGCGCATGCACTTTCTGCGTCGGATGAAGAGAGCACACCTCCCTCCTCCTATTCTCACCACCTTCTACAGAGGCACTATAGAGAGCATCATAACAAACTGCTTCTCTGTCTGGTCCGGAGCCTGCAGTGCCTCCGACTGGAAGTCCCTGCAGAGAGTGGTGAGGACGGCGGAAAAGATCATTAAGACTCCACTTCCTCCCATCCAGGAGATCGCAAAGATCCGCTGTCTGACCAGGGCTCAGAAAATCAGCAGAGACACCTCCCACCCCCACCAAGGACTGTTTTCACTGCTGGACTCTGGAAAGAGGTTCCGCAGCCTCCGAAGCAGAACTTCCAGGTTCTGTAACAGCTTCTTCCCACAGGCCATAAGACTTTTGAACAGGAAAAAATAATCCCTCCATTCCCCCTCAAACCCCCACACAGGACTACCTCACTGGACTGTAAAACACAATATAACGTGCAATATATTTATCTGTATAGTATTTTTACTCATAGTTTTTCTTTTTATATCTATTTATATCTGCACCTTATTTTTATTTTTATATGTAAATACATGCTGCTGTTTTTATCCTGCACTACAACGAGCCAAATGCAACGAAATTTCGTTCTTATCTGCACTGTAAAGTACAAGTTTGAATGACAATAAAGAAAGTCTAAGTCTAAGTCTAAGTAACTCTAACAACCCTGGACTGCACCAACATGCTGTGAACAAAATGGTTATGTGGAGTGATAAACACGCTCTAGAGATCAAGGCAAAGAAAACAGAGGAAATTGTATTTGGTTCACCGTCTGATGCTCATAAAGCTCCTATTCTCATTCATGATGAAAAAATCAAGCAAGTGTCATCTTATAAATATCTGGGTATAATGATCGACCATCTGTTGTCCTGGGAAGATCACATCGACTACATCTGTAAAAAGACAAAACAAAGAATTTATTTCCTCCGCCGTCTGAGATCTTTTGGGGCGAGTCGACAGATTCTTCTTTTGTTCGTTACCTCTGTGATTCTAAGTGTCCTACAGTCCTGTAACACCTCATGGTATATGTGTCTGTCTGCCACTCTGAAGTCTAAACTGCTCCAGCAGGTGAACATCTGCTCTAAGATTGTAGGCCAACCCATGCAAAGACTCTATGAATCGGCCTACAACAAAAGCATTTCAAGACTGGCTAACTGCATCGCCTCTGACCCTGACCACGCCCTGAACACAGAGTATGAACTGTTACCATCAAACCGGAGATACAGGGTCCCACGTTTTGATAAGGTCAGACTGAAACACTCTTTTGTTCATCAATCAATCCTAAAAGTGAATGTGGAGCTGAATCCTCGACCAAAGCACGTTTAGGGCCTCTGGGCATTTGCTTGGCGTTTGAGTGTTGTTTCAAATGTTTGTATCTTGAGTGTTGTGTTGTGTTTGAGTGTTGTTTCAAATGTTTGTATCTTGACTGTTGTGTTGTGTTTGAGTGTTGATTCAAATGTTTATATCTTGAGTGTTGTGTTGTGTTTGAGTGTTGTTTCAAATGTTTATATCTTGAGTGTTGTGTTGTGTTTGAGTGTTGTTTCAAATGTTTATATCTTGACTGTTGTGTTGTGTTTGAGTGTTGTTTCAAATGTTTGTATCTTGACTGTTGTGTTGTGTTTGAGTGTTGTTTCAAATGTTTGTATCTTGAGTGTTGTGTTGTGTTTGAGTGTTGTTTCAAATGTTTGTATCTTGAGTGTTGTGTTGTGTTTGAGTGTTGTTTCAAATGTTTGTATCTTGAGTGTTGTGTTGTGTTTGAGTGTTGTTTCAAATGTTTGTATCTTTGTTTCCTGTCTTAATTGTTGTGCCGCAAACGGAGCCGCTATGACGCAAGGCAAATTTCAGACTACGTCTGACAATAGAGTATTATCTATCTATCTATTTATTACAAGAATAAAAGAGGAGCGATAATCATAACTAAAAGAGAAATATGACAGTGTGCCACCAATGAACTTTTTTGTTGACATTCATTGAGCTAATTGTATTTTACTTCATGTTCAAATCTAATCTGACTTTGCAATAGGCTGAAAGGAGAGCACCTGAATTTGTTTTGCTTCAAAGTCAAATAAATAGTTTTAAAATAAATAAAAAATAACTCTAAGTAAACTCTCTTTCTAAATCCCTTGATGTTCTGTAAAATTTGCCTAAAATACTGGAAACATTTTAACGGCCCGGCCCGTCAGAACCGAACCGTGACCAAAAAACTGAGGTACGTATTGAACCGTGGGCTGACTGTATTGTAGCATCCCTAGTTTGTGTGTGTGTGTGTGTGTGTGTGTGTGTGTGTGTGTGTGTGTGTGTGTGTGTGCGTGCGTGTGTGTGTGTGCGTGTGTGTGTGTGTGTGTGTGTGTGTGTGTATGTGTGTGTGTGTGTGTGTATGTGTGTATGTGTGTGTGTGTGTGTGTGTGTGTGTGTGTGATGAAGGTAATAAAGTAAGTTGGGACACTAGTCTGTTGCTTTTGTATTGGGTCTTGTTGTGGTTTTAAATAGCAGAATATATACTTAAGGAACACAAATCTGAATGCTTCATCTTACCTCTATAATAACATACAAAACACTATACAGTAATGTAACAGGTTATAATATGTAAATAAATAAAGGTAAGCTACATGTCTCTTTAACCTAAAGTATTAAACACAGAAAGGCTATCGTACGCTTAACAGTCATACAATCATTCCCCTATAAAAATACTACCATGATTTTATTGTGAAGCACGGTAAAAATACTACCATGCTTTTATTGTGAAGGACGGTAAAAATACTACCATGCTTTTATTGTGAAGCACGGTAAAAATACTACCATGCTTTTATTGTGAAGGACGGACATCAAACTTTCCTCCTCGTGCAGAGAGCAACACAGTTAGCAAACCTCGTAACTAACAGGCAACTAAAATAACACTAATATTAACACGGGAAAGAATTAGCACTAGGTAGGCTAAGCACAAACATGTAATGAATTTGACATGACTCTTCTTCAACTACTGTGTGGCTCCAACTAATCCGGGGGACAGTTAGCGAGCATGTCGGGGCCGTGACGTCAGCTAATTAGCATATAGTGTTTTTTTTCAGCCAAGGGAGCTCAGCTCCACCATTGTAACTGCAGCCTACATCCCCCCTGATGCCGATGCAAAAGCTGCTATGAAGAAACTTTACATCGCTATCAGTAAACAACAGACTGCTCACCTGGAGGCTGCATTTATAGTTGCAGGTGATTTTAATCACTCAAACTTAAAGACAGTGCTCCCTAAATTTCACCAGCATGTTTCCTGCAATACAAGAGGAAACAAAACTCTGGACCATGTTTACACAAACATCGCAAGAGCCTACACCACGACCCCCCTCCCCCACCTGGGACAGTCAGACCACCTTTCTTTGTTCCTCATCCCCAAGTACTCCCCACTCATCCAATGTGTGAAGCCATCAGTGACAACGATTAAAGTGTGGCCAGCGGGGACAGACTCTGTACTTCAGGACAAGTTCCATCACACAAACTGGAGTATGTTTGCTTCTCAGGCTACCTTGGGCTCTCACACAGACATTGACACCTACACTACTTCTGTGCTGGATTATATCAATACCACCATCGACAGTGTTAAAACATGGAAGCAGATCACCACGTACCCAAATCAGAAGCCATGGATGAACAAGGAGGTGCGTCTCCTGCTGAAGGCCCGCAACACCGCCTTCAGATCAGATGATGCAATGGCCTACAGCGTATCCAGGGCAAACCTGAGGAGGGGCATCATCAAGGCCAAGCACTGCTACAAGCTGAAGGTAGAGGAACACTTCTCCAACTCCGACCCCAGACGCATGTGGCAGGGCATCCAGGCCATCAGTGACTATAAACCCAGAAACTCCACCCCGATAACCACAGATGTCTCCTTCCTGAACGAGCTAAATCACTTTTATGCTCGTTTCGATAGAGACAACAGGGAGACGCAGACCACGACCAGACCTCCTGCAGACAACCAGCCCCTCTCACTCACCTCCACAGACGTCCACGCTGCACTGAGCCGGATCAACGCTCGAAAGGCTGCGGGTCCAGACGGCACCCCCGGGCGCGTGCTTAGAGCATGTGCGGAGCAGCTCACTGGGGTTTTTACGGACATCTTCAACCTGTCCCTCGCCCAAGCAGCTGTGCCAGCATGCTTCAAAGCCACCTCCATTGTCCCAGTGCCGAAACACTCCAGCCCGACAGGCCTGAATGACTACCGCCCTGTAGCACTCACACCCATCATAATGAAGTGCTTTGAGCGACTGGTCCTAGCACACCTGAAAAACTGCCTCCCACCCACACTGGACCCATACCAGTTTGCCTACCGCAGCAATAGGAGTACAGAGGATGCAGTTTCCACTGCGCTGCACTCTGTGCTCACACATCTGGACAATAACAACACATACGCACGAATGCTGTTTGTTGATTTTAGCTCAGCATTCAACTCTGTCATCCCCTCCAAGTTAAACACTAAACTCGGAGACCTGGGCTTCAACACCTCCCTCCGTCACTGGATAATGGACTTTCTGACCAACAGACCCCAGTATGTTAGGTCAGGACACACCTGCTCCACCACCATCACACTCAACACAGGCGTACCACAGGGCTGTGTGCTGAGCCCATTCCTCTACTCCCTCTTCACCCACGACTGCAGACCTGTACATGGATCCAACACAATCATCAAGTTTGCGGACGATACAGCGGTGATTGGCCTCATCAGCAACAACGATGACACGGCCTACAGGGAGGAGGTACAGCATCTGGCCGCCTGGTGTGCTGACAACAACCTGCTCCTCAACACCAGCAAGACGAGGGAGCTCATCGTGGACTTCAGGAGAGAAAGCGAAAGCCCATTCACATCAACGGGATGGCTGTTGAACGTGTCTCCAGCTTCAAGTTCCTGGGGACCCACATCACAGAGGACCTCTCCTGGTCCACTAACACCTCCAGTCTGGTTAAGAAGGCTCATCAATGCCTCTTTTTCCTGAGGACACTGAAGAGACACCACCTGTCTTCAGCTGTACTGATGAACTTCTACCGCGGTGTGATCGAGTGCATCCTGACCAGCAGTGTCTCAGTCTGGTACGGAAACTGCTCTGTCGCAGACCGTAAGGCGCTACAGCGGGTGGTAAAAACCGCCCAGCGCATCACAAGGTGTCCACTTCTTGCCATTGAGGATGTCCAAAGAAAACGCTGTCTGCGGCGAGCTCACGGCATCCTTAAAGACTCCTCCCACCCTGCCCACAGACTGTTTACCCTCCTGCCCTCCGGTAGGCGCTTCAGAAGCCTCCGGACCAGAACCAGCAGACTGAGGAACAGCTTTTTCCCCAGAGCTGTCTCTCTACTGAACTCTACCCCCCGAACTCTGAACTCTGTCTCTCTCTCTCTCTCCCTCTCTCTCTCCGCCCCCTGCTGACCCCCCCCCTTTCCCCTGCATATCACCTCACACCCATCATCCCCCCACCACTCCTCCTGGTCACACACACACATCTCTCATCCACCTGTATTATTGTATTATAGTATGTTCATATGTCCATATTCTTTATATTATCTGTAAACTAGTATAGCATGCTCACTGCACCTTAATCTGTATATTATAATCCTAAGAATACACTTATATTTATAGCATTTATTTATATTTATAGCATCCCATTATTCCAGCCATCCATATATACCTAATAATTCACTTTTTTTAGTCTACATCTGTAAATTTTGTAATTACTGTACATAGCACAGACTCTTGCACTTTCTGCTTATTTGCACTTCTGGTGAGATGCCAAACCTCATTTCGTTACTCTATACTTGTATATGTGTAATAACAATAAAGTTGAATCTCATCTCATCTCATCTCTTTTAATGAGAAAATTCACAATATTCACCAGCACTTATGTCCAAACCCACTGCTTATCTCCCCTCCTGAATCTCTCCCGTACTATCAGTTGCTTTCCTGTTTTCAATTCCCTGATCCCTCTGAAATCTCTGACCTCATCCAAAAATCCAAGCCCTCCACTTGTCAGCTTGATCCCCTGCCCACAACCTTGGTCAGATCTTGCCTCTCTTCTCTGCTTCCCCTCATATCTGCCATCATTCACGCCTCCCTCACCACTGGAATTGTTCCTTCATTATTCAAAACTGCAGCTGTCACTCCTATATTGAAAAAACCTGGTTCAGATCCTAACAACTTCAATAACCTCCGCCCCATTTCTAACTTACCTTTCATCTCCAAAATTCTGGAAAAAATAGTCGCCACCCAGCTACAGTCTCACTTAAATCAAAATAGCCTCTATGAGCCCTTCCAGTCCGGTTTCCGCCCCCGTCACAGTACAGAAACTGCTCTACTAAAAATCACCAACGATCTCCTCATTGCTTCTGACTCCGGCTTACTTTCCATCCTCATCCTTCTTGACCTGAGTGCAGCCTTTGACACTATCTCACACCCCATCCTCCTCAGTAGACTCTCCTCCATTGGCATCACTCACACCCCCCTTACCTGGTTCCACTCTTATCTCTCAGGCCGCACTCAGTTCATACAGCTCAAATCCTTCAAATCCGAGCCTTCCCCAGTCACTACAGGTGTGCCCCAGGGCTCTGTTCTCTTCATCACCTACCTTCTCCCCCTTGGCAATATTTTCCGTAAATTCAATATACTTTTCCACTGCTTTGCGGATGACACCCAGCTCTACCTCTCCAGTAAACCAAACTCCACACTTCCACCCTCCTCCCTCACTTCTTGTTTATCTGAAATAAAATCCTGGTTCTCCTCAAACTTCCTTAAATTAAACAGTGATAAAACCAAGATCCTTCTCGTCGGCACTAAATCCATATTATCCAAAGTTGGCAGTTTCTCCCTCACTATTGACAGCTCCTCAGTTTCCCCTTCCCCTCAGGTTAAGAGTCTGGGTGTCATCCTCGACAGCACACTATCATTCAAATCCCATATCAATAACCCGGTCTGCATACTTCCACTTACGAAACATCAACCGTCTCCGCCCCTCCCTCACCCCCCATACTGCCTCCATCCTTGTCCACAGCCTTGTCACCTTCCGTATTGATTATTGTAATTCTCTCCTCTTCGGCCTCCCTCATAAATCCCTCCATAAGCTCCAACTGGTTCAAAACTCTGCTGCCCGTATTGTCACCAAAACCCCCTCTTACCATCACATCACCCCCATCCTACAGCAACTCCACGGGCTCCCGGTGAAGCAAAGAATCATCTTCAAACTCCTCCTGTACACCTTCAAGGCCATCCACAACCTCGCCCCCCCATAACTGTCTGACCTCCTTCACATCGCCACTTCAGCCCGCTCCCTCAGATCCTCCTCATCCATCCACCTCACCTTTGCCCGCCTCAGCACCATGGGGGGGCAGAGCTTTCAGCTGCTCTGCTCCCCAGCTCTGGAACTCTCTGCCACCTGACATTCGCAATATTGACTCTCTCCCCATCTTCAAATCCAGACTCAAAACCCATCTGTTCAAGATCGCCTACTCACTCTGACACTTTAAACTGCAATTCCACTGTCCACAATTCCATTTCTTTATTGTATGCTGTTTTTGTTATCCATTGCTGTTTTTAAAATGTTGATTGTTGTACAGTGTCCTTGTGTGTCCTGAAAGGCGCTTATAAAATAAAAATGTATTATTATATCCAGAATACGCCGAACATCTAAGCTCTAAACTCCGGCTCCGTGGGAGTTAATAACTTTGCCTCAACATTAAAGAACACACAATGTCACATATAAGACTTCAGGTAAGTACTCACTCTTTTCATTCACGCACAACCAACTTCTGAAGTGATTACTCTGCACACTGATGGCTCATCTGTCATCAACTGATGCACACTGCTCATTACTACATGATGTAATTCACTATATGACCAGCAGGTGACACCTCTCCCCTATTGAGCACAACATCATCACATTACAGTTTTTTCCAATTGCTAACACACTAAAATGACATGCATAGCACAATTATTTAAACTGACACACAGAGAGCAAAACCTCTTCTCAAGTCTCCAAAAGTCTAAACACATTTTCTGCTTTACACACATTTTGCAATTCAAAATGGCACTTTTTAAATGCACTGAACACGGTTCTCTGCATAAGACACAACAATCAGACATAAAGTCACATGTTTGCCATTTCAAAACACTGCCATTCAAAATGACACTACATGAGCTAATTGGTCAATGTATGTGCCACCTGGCCAAACACCTCAATGGTTAATTGTTATCACTTCAATCAGGAAGTAAGCACTCTGAAAAGACCACAAGTGAGCACCTTATTTTTACAACAACAACGGAAGAGGTTGTAGAGAGAGGAAGAGGGAGGGTGAGAATGAGAGGGGGAGGAAGAGTGAGAGGTAGGGGTAGAGCTGGTAGAGGAAGAGTGAGAGGTAGAGCTGGTAGAGGAAGAGTGAGAGGTAGGAGTAGAGCTGGTAGAGGAAGAGTGAGAGGTAGGAGTAGAGCTGGTAGAGGAAGAGTGAGAGGTAGAGGTAGAGCTGGTAGAGGAAGAGTGAGAGGTAGGAGTAGAGCTGGTAGAGGAAGAGTGAGAGGTAGGAGTAGAGCTGGTAGAGGAAGAGTGAGAGGTAGAGGTAGAGCTGGTAGAGGAAGAGTGAGAGGTAGGGGTAGAGCTGGTAGAGGAAGAGTGAGAGGTAGGGGTAGAGCTGGTAGAGGAGTTCATGGCCAAAGAAGAAAACAACTTTCAAATGAAATCAGAGCAACCTCAGTTGATCATGTCATCATGGACTGACAATGCGAGAGGCTGGACAGAGAGTGCAGCCCAACTTGAGCTGTTTTACTGCACTGGTATATGTAGTGTAACCCAGGTTAATTAAATTGAATTAAATATTAGCCCTCTATTTTTTTTTTCTTACTCATTGTTATGTTACAAAGATCCGGCCTATCCATCATGAGCACTTTAGCAAAGCAGCAAAAGTTACAGTGGTAAGAAAAAACACTCATTTTATTTTGTATTTATTTATTTCCCTATTTTATTTTTCTAAAACATTCCATAATCTCACCTGAACTCCGCTAAAATCTTCAACCAATCAGAACTCCTCCCACTTATCATAAACATCCGGTTCACGAGGTCACTTCCCCTCACCTCATCTCATGGCATGTTTCAGAGGCAGAATTGTTTGATTGCCCAAGACGGGACAACGAGTTTATGATTTACACAGCGGTCAGGTTTTTTGTGTATGAACCTTACAGCGTGGAGATGGCGAGCTAAAATCTACCAGATCTACTCTGCCTACAAGTTGGTAGGATCTAAAAAGACATTCGAACACGGATCGAAAGACATTGACTTTTTTTTGGATGGACCCAAAAAGGGTTTTTTGATTAAGAGGATATTTATGTTGGTTGTTTGAACTTATTGTTTTGTTATATTGGAAGTATTTTTTTATGTGAAATACAATAATTATTATTTAAATTTACCTGTGTTTGGATTTTGTTGGTATTCACATTTGAGCTCCGAGAGACCTACCTTATTTCTTTCTAATTTAAATTTGACTTAAATGCACAATTAGCCCACATGCTACAGTAGCACTGACTTGTTTGGTGAAAAATAAAAAAATAAATGTTTCAACAGCATGTGTGTGTATCTGCAAATATTTCTGTGCATGTGAACAATCTGAAGAATTGTCTACACTTCAAACTATTTTAGTATTATGGCAAAGCATACTAAAGATGAGAGTGCTTTTCATTATGCCCAACAGTGTGTAGTTGGTTAGACAAAAATCTGGTAATATGAATGAAGTGTGTGCCATTTGGTGCAAAAGTTTGATTTTGATAATGCTATATGTAGTTTTGGTTGCAGTGCTTCATTTTTCAGGATATGTGAGGTATTTTGCAGTTTGTGGTTTTGTGAATTGTGTATTTTGATAAAACCAGCCTAGTTTGCAAAATTGTGTTTTAGCAATTGGAAAAAAACTCTATACCAGAGAAAGATGTTTTTAAGTCTCTGTGTGTTTAGTTTATTATAAGAGAGAAAGATGTTTTTAAGTCTCTGTGTGTTCAGTTTATTATAAGAGAGAAAGATGTTTTTAAGTCTCTGTGTGTTTAGTTTATTATAACAGAGAAAGATGTTTTTAAGTCTCTGTGTTTAGTTTATTATAAGAGAGAAAGATGTTTTTAAGTCTCTGTGTGTTTAGTTTATTATAAGAGAGAAAGATGTTTTTAAGTCTCTGTGTGTTTAGTTTATTATAAGAGAGAAAGATGTTTTTAAGTCTCTGTGTGTTTAGTTTATTATAAGAGAGAAAGATGTTTTTAAGTCTCTGTGTGTTTAGTTTATTATAAGAGAGAAAGATGTTTTTAAGTCTCTGTGTGTTTAGTTTATTATAAGAGAGAAAGATGTTTTTAAGTCTCTGTGTGTTCTCTTCTCAGGACGTTGTAGTCTTTAGCTGTGAGCTTTGTTCAGGTTAAGTTTTGTTTCTGTCCTTTTTATTTCAGACAAGTTGTGTTAAGTTGCTTCTGCTGTAAACACCCCATTTCCTGATATGGATGTTTCACATTAAAAGCACTACAACTTCAGATAGGCCGGGGACTTTTATTTTGAAGAACTTGTCGGAAGTACAAAGTGTTTATCACGCAGCTTTAGCGGAGGTGATTCTCGATGACGCTGTGTCGGGACTCTACTGTGTTTACAGCCGCTCACTTTATCCTGAGTCACCGCCACAGCCCCCTTCTTTTAGTTATCCTGGACTTAAGACAGCGAGGCATCACTTTAAACACACCTTTACCTGTGATGAAGATGCTAACCTGAGCTGCGGTCGGTTAAAGAGACACCGAGTCAAGTCGTTTCAGCCTGCAGCGGAGCACTGTGGTCTGAGCCTGCAGGACCAGCTGACTCTGCTCATAAAGTCAGCAAGACCAGGACCGGGACTCAATTGATGTTGTTTTCTGTCACAAATCCCTCTGTTAGCCTACGTTACTTTCATTACACACCACCGTGTGTGTTTAGGTAAAACAAACTCACTCAACGCTGCTCAAAACAAACCTCTCAGAAACACTTCAGCATGTGCACAGTGATATAGAAGCTGTGAGCAGATGGGAGCTGTATGCCCAACACTCTGCAGAAACTATGAGAAACTTTAACAGTTTTAATAACCTGATGGTTTAAATGTGCTGCACAACGCGATCGTACTGTGGAGCCGTCTGAATGACACATTTGTGGTACCACTGGAAAGCTGGGAATTTCTACTTTCTCCCACTTTTTACATTTTTATTTTAGCGTGGAAGTTAGTTTTTACAGGTTAAGACGAAGCGGCGTGCGGGCGTAGGTTCAACACGTCATTGGTCACGACAATGCTAGAGACGACTGTCACGTTTGTCTGGAACTAAAACAGTACCATATTATTAATCTTTTTATCATTTTGGCTAAATTTCATATCCATAAAAGTAAATTTGCAAACAGAAAACCTATTTTCAAACATTATTTTAATGAGCTGCAGCAGTACATGAAAACCATCCAGCACTCTGAGAACCCCAAGGCCCTGAAGACTCTTGAATGTTGTATTTATTTTAATTGTGTAAACTGATGACCCTTCCATTTCTACCCTTCCCTATGTTTTTACTTGTCTTAGTCTTTGTCAACACCTGGCATGTTCCTTTGTTCCTTAATCTAACTTTGTAACATTGTCTGTGTTTACAATAAAGTTGTTAAAAAAAGAAAAGAAAAAGACTGTCACGTTTGTCTGCTCAGTCAGCTGATCCATGACACTCCCCCCCCCCCCCCCCCCAGAGAAATGAGACTGTTCTCTGTGTTCCTGCTCTGAAGAAGCTCCGCCCCCTCACCTGAGTCACCTGAGGCAAACCAGGAAACAGGCTGTTATTCTGCCTCACCCTGAAGAGACACACACACGCTGACAGACGGACCGACCTGCAGACACAAACCAGCACGACTTCCACTGAGAGAGGACAGGAGGAGGAGGAGGGGATACTGGGAGTACTTGTTATACTGGGAATACTGGGAATACTAACACTTCAACCTGCTGCTGAATCCACAAACTGAACGAGAGTTTCAAAGTGAAAGTAACTCTCAGGGACGGGGAGTGGCTTCCTGTTTTTTTCTGCTGCGTGTTTTGACTCTGAGATAAAATGGCGTCCAAGTTTGAAGAAGATCTGAGCTGTCCGATCTGCCTCGACATCTTTAAAGATCCAGTGATGCTGTCCTGCAGCCACAGCTTCTGTAGAGAGTGTGTGAAGGACTGCTGGAAGGAGAAGGAGAACCAGGAGTGTCCGGTTTGTAAGAGGAGACACTCAAGGGAATGGTTACCTCCTGCCTTTGCTTTAAAGAACCTGAGTGAGAGTTTTGTGCAGGAGAGAGATCAGAGAGCTTCAGAGGATCTCTGCAGTCTGCACTCTGAGAAACTCAAACTCTTCTGTCTGGACCATCAGGAGCCGGTGTGTCTCGTCTGCATTACTTCAGAAAAACACAGCAAACACACAATCAGACCCATCGATGAAGCTGCTGGACAACACAAGAAGAAACTTCAGGAAACTCTGGAGCCGGTAAAGAAGAAGTTAAATGTTTTTAAAGAAGTTAAAGTGAAGTTTGATCAAACAGCAGAACACATTCAGGTCCAGGCCCGACACACAGAGAGGCAGATTAAGGAGCAGTTTAAGAAGCTTCACCAGTTTCTAGAAGAGGAAGAGGAGGCCAGGCTGTGTGCACTGAGGGAGGAAGAGGAGCAGAAGAGTCAGAGGATGAAGGAGGAGATGGAGGCTCTGAGCAGAGAGATAGCAGCTCTTTCACACACAGTCAGAGACACAGAGGACGAGCTGAGAGCTGAAGACGTCTCATTCCTGAAAAACTACAAGGCTGCAGTGGAAAGAGTCCAGCAGCGCCCCCTGCTGGAGGATCCACAGCTGCCCTCAGGAGCTCTGATAGACCAGGCCAAACACCTGGGCAACCTGAGCTTCAACATCTGGAACAAGATGAAGGACATGGTCTCCTACAGTCCGGTCATTCTGGACCCAAACACTGCTGATCCATTCCTCATCCTGTCTGAAGATCTGACCTGTGTGAGAGGAGGAGAGGAGCAGCAGCTTCCTGATAATCCAGAGAGGTTTGATTCTTTCTGGTCTGTCCTGGGCTCTGAGGGCTTTAACTCAGGGACTCACAGCTGGGACGTCCAGGTTGGAGACAATACACACTGGTTACTGGGTGTGTTAGCAGAGTCTGTAGAGAGGAAGGGAAACATATGGTCTGAATGTTGGTTCATATGGTTCACTGGTGGTAAATACAAAGCACGCTCCCCATCACATCAAGTCACTGCTCTCTCAGTGAAGAAGAATCCTCAGAGGATCAGAGTGAATCTGGACTGTAACAGAGGAGAGCTGTCGTTCTCTGATCCTGATACTAACACACACATACACACACACACACACATACACACACACACACACACTGAGAGGATGTTTCCAATCATTAGAACTTATGATAAACTGAAGATTTTACCAGAGAAGATCTAATACATGATGAAGATGTGATGATGATGATGATGATGATGATGAAGATGATGATGATGATGAAGATGATGATGATGATGAAGATGTGATGATGAAGATGTGATGATGATGATGAAGATGTGATGATGATGGTGATGATGATGATGAAGATGTGATGATGATAATGATGATGAAGATGTGATGATGAAGATGTGATGATGATGAAGATGTGATGATGATGTGATGAAGATTATGATGATGATGAAGATGATGATGATGATGGTGATGTGATGATGAAGATGTGATGATGATGATGATGATGGTGATGTGATGATGATGTGATGATGTGATGATGAAGATGTGATGATGAAGATGTGATGATGATGATGATGAAGATGTGATGATGAAGATGTGATGATGATGATGATGAAGATGTGATGATGATGATGATGTGATGATGATGATGATGAAGATGTGATGATGATGAAGATGATGATGATGATGTGATGATGATGATGATGATGATGTGTTGATGATGATGATGATGAAGATGATGATGATGTGATGATGAAGATGTGATGATGATGATGATGACGATGATGATGAAGATGATGATGATGATGATGATGATGATGTTCTGAATCTTCGTCTTTGTTTATTTTATAATTGTTTTGACTGCGTTGTCATGGTGATTTTGTTCATTATAACTTTGTGTATTATTCGACAGCAGGTAAAATCTCGATCCTGATTGGTCGGTTTGTTGGAGTGTCTTTAAATATAATCTGCTCAGCGTGTTAACTGGTTAACTGTCGTCTCTTTTTCACTTGAACTCTGAGGAGTCCCTGAAGGCATCATCGTCTGTATCTCTGTGTGCTGGAGTTATTACCCTGCAGGGAGAGATTATAATCTGCACACGGTGATCTGAAATCACTCCACAGTTGTTGAGAGATCAGAAAGAGTTATGCAATTGTTGAATTTGTTTTTATCATATATGTTCTTTTTCTTTTATTATCATTTAATCAATTTATAATTTACTTTATATGTTTACTTTTTCTTTTATTATCACTTAATCTTTTTATCATTTCATTCATATGTCATATAGTCGCTACGACTTTCTTTCTTTTTTTCTATTTTTAATTGCACAGTTTCAGTTTGTTTCATCTAGGGGGATTCTTTAAATCTTTTCTTCAGGTTAATATATATGTATGGGGGGGGGGGGGCGTTGGTTTTGTGGTTAATTTGTAACAAATGTTTCATGTCATGTACGTCTTTGTAACCTGATACTGGATACTTTGAATTTCCCTCGGGATCAGTAAAGTTTCTACACTTGATCTGAATCCCTCTTTCTATCTGCTGTTGTGTTTTATTGATCTTGTAAATGTCATCATGGAGGAGTGTCTCTCCTGAGAGGAGGAGTTTGTCTCTGTCAGTAATTATAAAGTTATTCTGATTCATTCAGGTGTTTCTTTAACTCCAGTCTAAAGCTGTGACGTCTGAAAGTTTCAGATCAAGACGATCGGTGTTGTCTCCGACTCGTCCGTCAGGTCGGACAGGAAGAAGAAAAAGTCCTGAAGGGGAAGTTTGACTTGATGTGTTCAAAGATTAAATTATAGAACGTGATGCTCCTGACTCCACCTTTAAGGTTTATTTAACGTGCTGCATTAAGACGTTATTTAAAGTCAGGGTTGGTCATTTCCTCCAGATCCACTTCTTCAGATTCTGGTGTAAATTGTCTTTAGGTCCTGACAGAAATTAATAACTCATGTTCTCTGAAAAAGGAACAAAGAAAATCCATCATCTGTATCAGTTTGTAAGTCTGTAAAAACTTTGACCAATGTCTGCCACGAGGTACCAATCTGATGAACCAATCAGATGCCTCCCTGTCTCCCTGCTCGCTCTCTACCTCTTGCGTGCTCTAGCTCACACTCAAAGAGCGTCACCGATGACTTTAGGAGTTTAAACTGTGAGTTTACTGACCGCTGAATGAGACATGAGACGACGTAGTTTCTACACAATGACAGAGATGAGCTGAGGTCCACTTCTGGAGGGACGGCGCTCGTGCATGCAAGTGAGGGGGCGTGGCTTTAGAGGGAGCACAGAGGGGAGGGGGCTGTCACTGATTGGACCTTTAACTTCAGTCCAACATCTTCTTTCACCTCTTTGAATTCTAAATGTCGAAAAAAAATCCATCATTCCTCTGAGCTGTAATTATGTTTTAATCATCACACTATAAATTACAGTAAAATATGTACACGTTACCGAGGCACAAGAAGTCTGAGATGAAAAACAAAGAAAACAGACGTGAAGTGTTTCAAACCGTTTCATAAAGTGATCACATGTTTGTTCACTTCCAGCTTGAAGGAGGTTTTTTTTATTTCATCTGCACATTCTGGCTTTTATTTCCACTCATTCTGTGAATCTGTGAGGCAGGAAAAAGTAGGTCAACACATATGAAAGCATACCGTCGCCCTCTGCTGGCCAAACTGCAAAATGCAAGAAAAAAAAGAAGGTGTTTTTCCTCATGTAGGCAGACTGGATCTTAAAGGGTCAGTACACAAGCTTTTCTTCTCCACATAATCAGAACTTTTGAGCACCTTTAAGGTCGAGCCTGGAGCGTCCGTCTCGTCTTTTACAATCTACATTTTGGATGTTTATCACTGAAAAGGCGACACCTGGAGGAACTTTTTTTCTGCAATGTTTGACAGGTAATATTGGAGAAAAAGTGGCGTTCACAAACTGCAGATAACCTGAACATCGTTAGCACCTTTTGAGGAAGAATGATCGACATGTTCCACATAAATAAATCATAAAGTCTGTCCTGTGTAAATGTGTCTCTGAGTCCTGACTGTCTACAATGAGGGAGAAGCTCGAGTCCCGCTGGCTGTGTTGTTGTCAGAGCCGTGTTTACATGGATGGGACGGCCGGCTCCTCCCCTTGTGTATAAAAGCTGTTTTAGTCAAGAACTAGAGAGAAGAAGAAGAACATACTCACTGATTATTTGGATGTTAGTAAGAGTTTTTAGATCACGCTCATTCTGTGTCAGTTTACATGAAATGTGAAGCTACGAGCTAACTAAAGAGCGCTAACATTAGCATGCTAACACAAGTGATTGCAGCTCGAGATAAGGACCATTTTAATTATGGTGCGTTCTTAATCAACAACTCCTTCATGTGAGCGTGAGGGGACGGGGGGGTTGGAGGTGTGTCTCTGGAGGAGGCGTGGCCTAACAGCAGTTTGTTTTGGTTTAATTCTGGAGCTCATGGGCGACATCTACTGGATCAAAAAAAGTTGCAGATTCTTCCTTTAAGGTCAACCACACAGCTTCTGTTTCGTCTTTTACAAACCACAACATTTCTATGTGTTTTATTTAAAAGGCGAGCGCTCTAAAGTTATGGATATAACCACAACGGGAAAGTGACGCTTTAATCTGCAGCTCTTCACATTCACATGAAATTACTCAACATGTCAGTCAGTAAAATAAGGTCGACAGGGGACGTTTTTATGAGTTGCTTTTTAAAGTTCTTTGCAGAGATGTGTTATAAAATGACATCGAAGGCCCCGTGTCCACCTGGTGTTTTTTTTTTTCTGAGCGCCAGCGTCTGAGATCGTTCTCAGGAGAAAGCGGCGGCCTTGAGAAAAATCAAACGGCAGCGTCTTTTTTCTGAGCGCTCCACCCGCTCCATCCGTCAAATTGAAAATCACTCAACTTTTCAGGAAGGCGCTGTTGAAGTCACCAGCGCTCTTTTCCAAACGTTAAATATTCCCCGTAGTTTTGCCGCTTACAGTGTCGGTCATACAGCGGCCGTTGTCAACAGACTGTTGTTGAAACAGGAGTGACGTATTTTTAGCGCTTTTCTTCTCAGCGCACAAACGCTTCACGCTAACGCTCCCGAGCGCACAGTCGACGCTTTTCTTACCAGAGAAAGAAACGCCATGTGGACACGGGGCCTAAACGACCTACCTGTGCAGCTCCTCCAGAGCAATGAGAGAAAACGTCTTTTTTTATTTTGAGGTGAACTGACCCTTTAACCCTCCAGATCACTGATATCCTCTGACAGCAGCAGAGACAGGGCGTGGCCTCTCCTGTAGTCCATCGACACACGAGACGGCGGAGGTAACGGGCACGCACAATCACGTGAAACTCAAATGAGGTCTCACCCGATCAACGCGGCTCCTTTTAAATCTGAATGAATGAGGTGATGTCCCAGTGTGCGTGATTATTACTCGTCCATATTGTGGCGTGCGGCGTCTATGCTTGGTATTCCTTCAGGATCTGGCCGGCGATCACCAGCCTCTGGATCTCACTCGTGCCCTCGTAGATCTCTGTGATGCGAGCGTCGCGGTAGTGCCTCTCAGCGGGCATGTCTGACACGTAGCCCATCCCACCGAGAACCTGGATCGCCTGATGGAAAAGTGCAAAACACACCAAAAGTTAAAAACGTCCCGTCTCTTTCTGCACGCTTAACCGTCTGCGTGGTCGATTCTTCTTACCTGATGAGAGCAGAATGTGGCGGCTTCTGACGCGGCGAGTTTGGCCATGGCTGCTTCCTGCAGGAAAACACAAAAGAGGGTTCATGTCTGTTAAACTGGAGGAAAAAAAAGAGTAGAAAACTGTCTTTGGGTATCACATTTTGTGTTGCTTTCCCTTTAATTCTGTGTTTTATTAGTGCTTAGTGTTCATTGGTCCAGGAGCAATCCATCATAGCAGTCTCCAGTTATATTGTGTTTAGCGTTAGCTCCTCCCTCTTTTATAATGGCTTCTCAGTGGAATCGTTCTTTCTGGCCTTTCTCCTGGACCAAGGTTCAAGGTTGTCTTTATTATCCCTGCAATTTGTTTTGCAGTCAGCAGTAAAAACACACACATACAGACAGCCCGAAATGAGCAAACAACATAGAAAGGACTGTAAATAAATACAATAGATAAGAAACACAACACACAGTTAGTGGTTTAAAAAGGTGACGGCAGCAGGAACAAATGAGTTTCTCAACCTCTTTGTCCTGCATGCTGGCAGGCTGAATCTGCGGCCTGACGGCAGCAACTTCAAATCCTTGGACAAAGGATGACTTTGTTCTGCCAAGATTGACTGAGCTTTCTTAAGACACCTTGTTTTATATAAGTAAGAAAGGTCAGAAAGGGACGATCCTGAGATTCTGACACACATTTTGCGGTTTTTGATGCTGAGTGATCCGTACCAGGTCACCATGCAGAATGTTAAAACTGATTCAATAAAACAGGAATAAAACATCTTCATAAAAGTGCTGTCAACATTAAAATTCCTAAGCTTCCTCAGAAAGTGCACACGCTGATGAGCTTTTTTGCAGACAGCTTCAGTTTGGAGTTCGAAGGTGAGTTTGTCATCGATGATAGTCCCCAGGTACTTGTACTGGTGCAGCACCTCAACAGCCTGGTTGTTAATAAAAACAGGGATTATTCCTGAAATCCACTGTCATTTCTTTAGTCTTTAGGACATTAATGTCCAGGAAGGAAGACCTACACCAGTCTGTGAATTCAGTCAGGACAGGGCCGTGATCTGGGTCATCAGTGCTCAGGAGGGAAACGATCACAGAGTCATCTGCAAACTTGATGATGTGTCGGTTCTCATGTCTGCTTTGACACTCATTTGTGTATAGTACAAATAAAAGGGGAGAAAGGACACATCCCTGGGGTGATCCAGTGGAGGAATAAAGAACATCTGATACGATGCCATTTGCTCTCACACGCTGTGACCTTCTTGTTAAAAATTCCATCAGCCAGCATATAAGACCACTGTCAATGTTGTGGATGGACTTGAGCCTATCTGCTAAGATGTGTGGTTGTATGCAATTAACAGCTGAGGAGAAATCAATAAAAACTAGGTGTGTGAGGGACTTCGCCCCCTCAAGGTGTGTCAGGACTGTGTTGAACAAAGTGCCCACTGCGTCCTCAACACCCCTACCTGACCTATATGCAAATTGTAATGGATCCAAATTTGCTTCCACAGTTTTTAAAAGTCAGTCCTTTACAATCTTCTCAAATTACTTCATTACAAGAGAGGTAAGCGCTATAGGTCTAAAGTCACTGAGTGCTTTAGGAAAAGGATTTTTGGGCACAGGTACAATTGTGGAATCTTTCCATAAACAAGGAACTCTGTGAATGTGGAGAGACAATTTAAAGATAAAACAGAAGATCCCTGCCAGCTCTACAGCACAGTTCTTTAGGATGCGCCCTCCAATTCTATCACGTCCTGGACTTTTCCTTTCCTTGACGCTACGCAAGTGTCTCAGGACCATGCCCTCATCAACATCGATGCTGGCCTGCCCTGGGGAAACGTTTTTAAAAGTTGACTGTTCCTTACTGAAGTCGCGGTCGTTAAACGGATTAAAGAAAAAGTTCAGTTCAATGGACAGTTCAACATCAAGCTTGTCATCAAGGGAGATTGTACATTTCTTAGATTGTATCCCCATTATAGATTTCACACCCTCCCATGCAGGTCGTGATTTTCCAGAAATGAACATTTCATCTACTTTGTCCTTGTAGCTATGCTTTGCAAGCTTTATTCCGATATTAACTTGTTTTTGTAGTTCCCTGTACTGAGTCATATCCCCTTTATTAAAACTGATATTTAGTTGGATAATTGTGCTCTTGACAGACTTAGAAATCCATGGCTTATTATTTGGATAGATGGAGACTAAGTTTTGGGGGATGACCAAATCCTTGCAGAAGGTGATGTAAGCTGACACAGTCTCTGTGAGCTCATCAATGTCAGTACAGTTAACTTTAAACAGGTCCCAGTCTATGCAAGAATAACAGTCCTGGAGACATTTAACCGATTCCTTCGACCAGACCGGAACCAATCTTTGTTCTGGCTTGTTCCTCTTCAGGACCGATTTGTAGGACGGAGCCAAATAGATGACGTAGTGGTCAGACGTACCAAGCGGAGATCTCCGAAGGGATTTATACGCTCCTGTCACGGATCCATAGCAAAGGTCCAGTGTTTTTGTGAGACGTGTCGGACAGGTCACGTACTGGTAGAAGTTACATAAGGACTTCTCTGGTTTACAATGATTAAAATCACCCATTACAAAGTTCGGTCAGGGAATCAAGGCAGACATGACATCTCAACGATTTGTATCAAAATATTACAGAAATGTACTAAATACGACGCACACAACTTATAATTCACAACTGAGGAATGCAAGGCAATCTTTCTTCTCTGACATCATCACCAGAAACAATAATAATGCTCGTGCCCTGTTTGCTACTGTCGACAGGCTAACAAACCCTCCTGTGTCAATAGCATCTGAATTTCATTCTACCAGAGCCTGTAATACATTTTCCACCTTCTTTACTGAAGAAATCCAGAAAATTAGACAAACTGTCAGTAACTCATCATCAGGATCAGGACATGTGCTGTGTCCATTTAAAACCAACTTAAGCACCATGACACAATTTAATCAAATCAACCTTAAAAACCTGGAGGACATTATACAACAATTAAATTCCTCCTCCTGCTGTCTTGATATTCTGCAAACAGGTTTTTTCAAAAAAGTTTCCCAAGTCATGGCTCCAGATCTGTTACAAATAAACCTGTCTCTTCTCTCAGGTGTCTTCCCACAGGCCCTGAAAACAGCAGCCATCAAGCCGCTATTAAAAAAAAATCAATCTAGACAAGTCAATAATGAACAATTACAGGCCTATATCAAATCTTCCTTTTTTAAGTAAAATAATCAAAAAAGCTGTTTTTCAACAGTTAAATAACTTCTTGACATTGAGCGACTGTTTCGATGTCTTCCAGTCAGGTTTCAGATAAAATCACAGCACTGAGACAGCTCTGGTTAAAGAGTTTAATGACATTTGTTTAAACACAGACAGTGGCAGAACCTCAGTCTTAGTTTTACTTGATCTCAGTGCTGCGTTCGACACAGTTGACCACAATATATTACTCGACCGACTGGAAAACTTGGTGGGAGTTTCTGGCACAGTACTAAACTGGTTTGAATCCTACTTAAAGGACAGGGACTTCTTCGTGTCTATAGGTAACTTCAAATCTGAGCAAACAAAATTACTTGTGGAGTTCCCCAAGGTTCCATCCTGGGGCCTCTTCTGTTTAAACTCTACATAATCCCACTAGCTCAAATTATAAAAAACAATAAATTAAGTTATCATAACTACGCAGACGACACACAAATATATATTACAATGTCGCCAGGCAACCATGGTCCCATAAAAGCACTGGGTAAATGGATAGAGCAAATCCATGAGTGGATGTGCAAAACTTTTCTCCAGCTAAACAAAGACAAAACTGAGGTTGTTGTTTTTGGAGCAAAGGAGGAGCGACTAAGAGTCAGCACGCAGCTTCAGTCAGTAAGATTTAAAACCACAGACCAGGCAAGAAATCTGGGCGTAGTGATAGACTCAGACCTCAATTTTAAAAGCCACATTAAGACAATTACAAAGCCAGCCTACCATCACCTGAAGAACATATCAAGAATTAGAGGACTTATGTCCCAGCAGGACCTGGAAAAACTTGTCCATGCTTTTATCTTCAGTCATCTTGATTACTGCAACAGTGTCTTTACAGGTCTGCCTAAAAAATCAGTCAGACAACTGCAGCTGATCCAGAATGCTGCTGCTAGAGTCCTCACCTAAACCAAGAAAATGGATCACATCAGTCCAGTTGAGGTCTTTACACTGGCTCCCAGTCTGTCAGAGAATAGACTTTAAAATCCTGTTGCTGGTTCATAAAGCGCTTAAAGGTTTAGTCCCCAGAGTCAGAACCAAACATGGAGAAGCAGCGTTCAGTTTCTATGCTCCTTATATCTGGAACAAACTCCTAGAAAACTGCAGGTCTGCTGAAACTCTCAGCTCTTTTAAATCCAGGTTGAAGACTCACCTGTTTACAGCTGCCTTTCATTAAACAGCTTTAATAAGATTTTGAATTTTAACTCTGCACTGTAACTTTTAACTCTTTTTATAGTTTTACTTTATTTATTTCAATTAGTTTCATTTGAATTATTTTTATTTGAACATATGTTCAGATTTAATAATTCCAGTGATTTTTAAATGTTCTATTTTAATGTTTCTTTTCTTTCCTCTGTCATGATGCTTTTGATGTCTTGTGTGAAGCACTTTGAATTACCTTGTTGTTGAAATGTGCGACATAAATAAACTTGCCTTGCCTAAATACACACAAATAGATAAAACTTACTTTCTTGTCAGGGAGACGCACACAAAGGAACCACGAGGATGCAAACAATACCACTCTGGAAACTTGTAACCAGTCTATACATCTAACTTGGTCCAGGAGAAAGGCCAGAAAGAACGATTCTACTGAGAAGCCATTATAAAAGAGGGAGGAGCTAACGCTAAACACAATATAATTGGAGAGTGCTATGATGGATTGCTCCTGGACCAATGAACACTAAGCACTAATAAAACACAGAATTAAAGGGAAAGCAACACAAAATGTGATACCCAAAGACAGTTTTCTACACAAAGCATCAAGTGAGATTTTTACCTTTGTGAAAGGTTTCTTTGAATCTCGAAGGAGGGCGGCCTTCCAGGTGAGCAGACGAGCGCTCTCCACCGCCACGTTCATGTCGGCAAGTTTGAACTAAAACCAGGTGGAAAAAAACTCAAGATGATTTATCTATGAAGCAGGAACATCAAAGATCCTGTTTCCATTCTCTAAAAACTGATGAGGTGCGTGGTTACCTGTACGGCCTGCAGTTTTCCGATGGGCGCTCCGAAAGCGATGCGTTTGTGTGCGTAGTCTGCGGCGCAGTCCAGAGAGGCCTGAGCGATACCGAGAGCCTGAGCGGCGATACCGATCCTCCCGCTGTCCAGAGTTTGCTGAGCGGGGCAGAGAGGTGAAGACTTCACTAATCGTAATGTTATCATTAGACAAAACACGTGCTCGCTGCAGGTCACTTAGCACGCCGCTGTCAACTGCGTTTCCTGAATACGGTCTTTAACGACTCGCCAGGCGGGGAATCTGAATCCTCTAACCGAATCAGAATCAGAATTTATTTGGCAAAGGATTCAGCTCTCGTTCCGACATGTTGGCTGCTGTAGTTACCATGCCGATCTTGAATCCTGCACCTCGAGGACCCAGCATGTTCCCCAGCGGCACCCTGCAGTCCTCCAGGATGATGTTGGCCGTGGACGTGGCTTTGATGCCCAGCTTGTCCTCCTTCTTCCCCAGAGAGAGGCCCGGGTGAGGCATCGGGATCAGGAAGGCGCTGATGCCCTGCAGACACAACGAGGGCACGCTCTGTGGTCACACTGCGTTCTGAGTGTGTGTGTGTGTGTGAGTGTGTGTGTGTGTGTCACCTTGTGTTTGAGCTTCTTGTCCGTGGTGGCGAACACGACGGTGGCCGCGGCGTCCCAGCTGTTGGTGATCCAGGCTTTGGTTCCGTTCAGCACCCACTCGTCTCCCTCCTGACGAGCCACCGTGGACGTCGCGCCCGCGTCGCTGCCGTTACCTGGAGGAGACGTGCAGATCAGTTTAGAGACACAGGTGGCTAACTTTATTTTAAAATGGCGTCTTTAAGACTCCTCAGTTTTTATCCCTCGTCTCATTAGGGGCGTGAACACGTGCGTGAGGCGTGGCGTTTACCCGGCTCGCTGAGGGCGAAGCAGCCCACCTTCTCCCCGGTGGTGAACGGCGTGATCCACTCCGTCTTCTGTTCCTCTGTGCCGAACTTCAGGACGGGTCCGATGTAGAGCGACTGCGAGGAAGAAGACGCGCACAGAGGTAAACACGACAACATCACAACACAAATATACGTTGCTATGGCGACCGACCGGGCTCACATTGTTAACGGACACCACGCATCCCGTGCTGGCGCAGCCTCTGCTGATCTCCTCCACCGCCAAACTGTACGCCAGGTAGTCCATCCCGGCTCCGCCCAGCTCCTCCGGGACCTCCATGGCCATCACGCCCATCGCTCCCAGCTCCTGAACCTGAAAGAGAACTGTTTGTTTTTCCTGAAGTATCCAAAGTATCAAAACGATATTTTTAAAAAAACTACCCCGAACGTTTGGGGCGCAAAACGGGCCTCATGATCGTCTGGTGTGTAGCCAGCAGAGGTGTAAAGAGTACTAATATATTCTACTCAAGTAAAAGTACCAGTTTAAAAATGTACTTTAAGTAAAAGTTACTTTTTTTAACAACGCGTCTCTCGTGTCGTGAAAAAAGGACGAGGGGATTTTAATCTCAAAGTTTTTTTAATCAAAGGCCGATCTTTACAAAGATTTATCTTTTCAGATAAGCATTTTCTTTTCTACCCCATTGACAAAAACAAAATATTCATAATGATGAATAAATAATCAAGGATTATATGTTCAAGTAGTCAGCTGTTTTATGAAGGGAAATGTTTAAAGGCTTTATGTGATTTTTTGATCCAGCAGATGTCACCTTTGAGCACCAGCATGAAGCCAAAACAACTCGCGCTGCATTGTTGTGTTAGCATGCTAATGCTAGCGATCTTTATCATGCTGGTATCTTCACACTGCATGTAAATTTACCTGAAATGAGAGTGATCTAGAAACACAGTTAAGCAGTGAGTACAGTATGTTATTCTTCTTTTCTCTAGTCCCTCAATTAAACAACTTTTATACACGAGGGGAGGAGTCAGCCGGCCGTCCAGGCGATGTAAACAAAGTGAAGATAGGACTCTGAAAACTCTGAAAACATCACAGACAGTGGGACTCGGGTGTTACACCCATTGTAGACAGTCATGACTCACAGAGTTATTTTCAGAGGATATATTTGATTTCTACATTTAAGTGAGAAAAATCAGAAATAAAGAGTTTAAACTATTTAAGAAAATACTAAAAGGATCTTTGTCTCAATCATAAAAAGTGCAAAGAGTATTTTAGTGTTTTTAGTTTTATTATTCTGAGGCTGTTTAGTCTCAAAGACAGCCTCGAAGAAACCTGAGATGAAAGATAATCCATTTATTGTTTTAAAATGAGCCTTTATGAGTTTAAATATTAGATGTTTTATTCTCTGTTTGTTTACCTCTTAGCTCCTGAAGCTTCTGACTGAATCTGTTTGAAGTATTTCACACATCTGAGATGTGTTAAGTTGCAGCAGCTTATAATACCCAACTTCCTCATATGTCTTTTTCAAAATAAAAGCACATCACAGAGATGGCAATTAGGGACTTTTATTGTGAAAAACTTTCCGAAAAGCATCTCTCTCTCTCTCTCTCTCTCTCTCTCTCTCTTTCTCAGGGAAAATCATTCATAGCAGTAACAGATGTGATTTAAAATGTAGCTAATTAGAATACTTAACAAAAAGTAAAAGTACAGATTTTAAAATCGACTTAGTACAACAAAAAACTACCCAATTAGATTTAGATTTAGACTTAGACTTTCTTTATTGTCATTCAAACCTGTACTTTACAGTGCAGATAAGAACGAAATTTCGTTGCATTTGGCTCGTTGTAGTGCAGGATAAAAACAGCAGCATGTATTTACATATAAAAAATAAAAATAAGGTGCAGATATAAATAGATATAAAAAGAAAAACTATGAGTAAAAATACTATACAGATAAATATATTGCACGTTATATTGTGTTTTACAGTCCAGTGAGGTAGTCCTGTGTGGGGGTTTGAGGGGGAAAAGAGGGATTATTTTTTCCTGTTCAAAAGTCTTATGGCCTGTGGGAAGAAGCTGTTACAGAACCTGGAAGTTCTGCTTCGGAGGCTGCGGAACCTCTTTCCAGAGTCCAGCAGCGAAAACAGTCCTTGGTGGGGGTGGGAGGTGTCTCTGCTGATTTTCTGAGCCCTGGTCAGACAGCGGATCTTTGTGATCTCCTGGATGGGAGGAAGTGGAGTCTGAATGATCTTTTCCGCCGTCCTCACCACTCTCTGCAGGGACTTCCAGTCGGAGGCACTGCAGGCTCCGGACCAGACAGAGATGCAGTTTGTTATGATGCTCTCTATAGTGCCTCTGTAGAAGGTGGTGAGAATAGGAGGAGGGAGGTGTGCTCTCTTCATCCGACGCAGAAAGTGCATGCGCTGCTGCGCTTTTTTCACAAGAGCGCCGGTGTGAAGGGACCAGGTCAGAGTGTCTGTTATCTGCACCCCCAGGAACTTTGTGCTGCTAACTCTCTCCACTGCTGTGCCATTGATGAGGAGTGGTGTGTGGCTGGGCTGGCGCCTCCTGAAGTCGACGATGATCTCTTTGGTTTTATCAACGTTCAGGGTCAGGTTGTTGGTTCTGCACCAGTCAACCAGATGTTTCACCTCCTCTCTGTAGTCCATGTCGTTGTTGTCACAGATGAGGCCCACTACTATTGTGTCGTCTGCAAACTTCACGATGTGGTTAGTAGTGGACCTGGCGCAGCAGTCATGGGTCATCAGGGTGAACAGCAGCGGACTCAGGACGCAGCCCTGAGGGGAGCCGGTGCTCAGGGAGATGACACTGGAGGTGTTGTTGCCCACCCGCACAGACTGGGGTCTGTTTGTGAGGAAGTCAAGCAGCCAGTTACATAGGGGGGTGCTGAAACCAAGGGGGGCCAGTTTGCTCACCAGATGCTGCGGGATGATTGTATTGAACGCTGAGCTGAAGTCCAGAAACAACATCCGCACATGTGTGTCCTTCTCTTCCAGATGTTGTAAGCCCAGGTGGAGTGCAGAGGAGATGGCATCCTCTGTGGAGCGGTTTGGGCGGTAAGCAAACTGGTACGGGTCGAATGTGGGGGGAAGTCTGGAGACAATGTGGTCCTTTACCAGCCTCTCAAAGCACTTCATCATGATGGGGGTTAGTGCTACAGGGCGGTAATCATTGAGCGAGGAGATTGTGGATTTTTTAGGCACTGGTATAATTGTAGCAGTCTTTAAACATGAAGGTACCACAGCCTGGATCAGCGAGGTGTTGAAGATGTCTGTGAGAACCCCAGCCAGCTGGTCAGCACATTCCTTAAGCACCCGTCCCGGTATGTCGTCAGGGCCCGCTGCTTTCCGGGTGTTCACTCTCCTCAGGGTTCTCCGGACATCAGCTGCGTCCAGGCTGATTGGCTGCTCATCGGAGTGAGGAATAGATTTCCTCGCTGGTGTTGGGCCACACAGGCTTAGGACAGTCAAACAATGGACTTGGGCCTGCACCTCTGTAAAAGCCTCATTTGAGTTATTCACTGAGATCACAAAGAGGCCTAAAAGGACTCTTAATCCCAGAATCCCCTGCGGTACTTCACACCTACGCGTGAAGTAAGGGGGGGACCGGAACCTCTCTCTCCTCATTGGAGGGGACCTGAGGTAGACCCCCCATGGAGCAGGCCAGGCTACAAAACTCCAAGACTTCCATTGTTCTTCCTCTTTCCACGCTCTGACTTCTGGTGCTCGGAGACCCAAGCTTATCTCCTGTTTCCTGCAACAATCTTCCTTTGTTTTAAATTTTTGGCGCGCAGGTAATCCGCGGCCGTCAGTGTTCTAAATTCCGAGCTTGGATTGTCCAGTGAACGCATCTCAGTTCCTCGGAGAGCGTCAGACTATAACAGATTATCAGAAAGATAACGGTCTTATTCCGTCCTGCAACGAAAGGACATCAACGGACATCTTTCCACTCGACGGACTCTTTTCCTTCACCAATCGCGGACAAAGCGATTCACAAGTGAGGCTTAATTAGGTCTGGGCAGAATTAGCTTTAGAGAGTGTTTTTAACAATTGTTGATCGAAGCAGAAACTGTAATTTTTATCTTTGTTGGACCGCTGCGTCCTGAGTTTTAACTGTTTAAAACTCTTGTTGTTGTTTCGAACCGCTGCGTCCTATATGTGTTTAGCGTAACAGCGTTATAACCGGGTATTACTCTTCTGATCAGAAAGGCCAGTGTAAGCTGTATTAACCTGAATTCGGCTATTGGTTTGTTTCTGTGAATGAAGGGAATTACTCCGAGTTGTGACGCGGGAGTCGGACTGTGATCCGGCCTCTTCAGGCACGCATTTCTCTTTTATCCTCTTTTATCCTCTTTTATTTCCCCTTCTACGAACATACACACACACATATTCCTGTTTAAACGTACATCTGGAGACCAACTCCACCACCGCGCCATTACGCACAGAGATCTATACACTCGCGGCTATCCAGACGCCTCAGAGACACAGATCGTGTAGGGCCGAACTCGGCCTCTTTTAGACATTAAGGCCACATTTAGGTCTTTGTTAGGTGTGTGCCATCGGAAGGGCGACCACGTGGGACGAAGTAATCTTCCCCCCCTTTCTCTCCCTTTCATCCACGCACGCACCCAGGTCTTTGTTAGGTTAGCGCCATCGTGAACGACCACGTGGGTACGAAGCCATCTCCCCCTTTCTTTCTTTCTCTCTCTCTCTCTCTCTCTCTCTCTTTCTCTCTCTCTCTCTCACACACACACACACCTACATTCACACCCCTTTCACAAGCCTTTGCTTGATAATGTTTGTTGCTTAGATTAGTTTACAATAGTTATTTGTTTAATTAAGTTCATTGATTTTGGATTGATGTTCTTTGTTTAAATAAATTCTGTTATAATTTAAGAGAGCAGTTGTTTGTGGTTACTGGTGTATTTGCATTGTGATATAAACTGGGTGCGAAGGCTTTGTGTACGGATTTCACGCCTTCAATTTATTAAATATAGTTATTCATTATTAATAATATTAGTAATTAAATAACTAATTTGAGACTGATTTGAGTGATATTTTGGTTATATTTACCTGATTACAGGTTGGTGCCCCAAAACGAGATTAAACATAGTTTAATGATATTTTATTTATATTATTAATAATTAAGTATAATTATTAAAGAATATAACCAAAGTTGACTTGATACAACCCCAGCACTGGAGTGGTGTTGAGTGCCTCAAACCTTGCAAAGTAGTTGTTGAGGTCGTTGAGGTCGTTGATGTTGTTGTCACAGGGGGGAGGAGTAGCTTTATAGTCTGTGATGACTTGTATGCCCTGCCACATTCGTCTGGTGTTCGTGGGGTCCTCGAAGAAGTCCTGCACTTTCTGACTGTGAGCACGCTTTGCAACCTTTATGGCACGGTTCAGGTTGGCTCTGGCTGTTTTTAGTGCCACCATGTCGCCAGATTTAAAAGCGTAAGCTACATGTCTCTTTAACCTAAAGTATTAAACACAGAAAGGCTATCGTACGCTTAACAGTCATACAATCATTCCCCTATAAAAAATACTACCATGCTTTTATTGTGAAGCACGGTAAAAATACTACCATGCTTTTATTGTGAAGGACGGACATCAAACTTTCCTCCTCGTGCAGAGAGCAACACAGTTAGCAAACCTCGTAACTAACAGGCAACTAAAATAACACTAATATTAACACGGGAAAGAATTAGCACTAGGTAGGCTAAGCACAAACATGTAATGAATTTGACATGACTCTTCTTCAACTACTGTGTGGCTCCAACTAATCCGGGGGACAGTTAGCGAGCATGTCGGGGCCGTGACGTCAGCTAATTAGCATATAGTGTTTTTTTTCAGCCAAGGGAGCTCAGCTCCACTATTGTAACTGCAGCCTACATCCCCCCTGATGCCGATGCTAAAGCTGCTATGAAGGAACTTTACACCGCTATCAGTAAACAACAGACTGCTCACCCGGAGGCTGCATTTATAGTTGCAGGTGATTTTAATCACTCAAACTTAAAGACAGTGCTCCCTACATTTCACCAGCATGTTTCCTGCAATACAAGAGGAAACAAAACTCTGGACCATGTTTACACAAACATTGCAAGAGCCTACACCACGACCCCCCTCCCCCACCTGGGACAGTCAGACCACCTTTCTTTGTTCCTCATCCCCAAGTACTCCCCACTCATCCAACGTGTGAAGCCATCAGTGACAATGATTAAAGTGTGGCCAGCGGGGACAGACTCTGTACTTCAGGACAAGTTCCATCACACTGACTGGAGTATGTTTGCTTCTCAGGCTACCTTGGGCTCTCACACAGACATTGACACCTACACTTCTTCTGTGCTGGATTATATCAATACCACCATCGACAGTGTTACAACATGGAAGCAGATCACCACGTACCCAAATCAGAAGCCATGGATGAACAAGGAGGTGCGTCTCCTGCTGAAGGCTCGCAACACCGCCTTCAGATCAGATGATGCAATGGCCTACAGCGTATCCAGGGCAAACCTGAGGAGGGGCATCATCAAGGCCAAGCACTGCTACAAGCTGAAGGTAGAGGAACACTTCTCCAACTCTGACCCCAGACGCATGTGGCAGGGCATCCAGGCCATCAGTGATTATAAACCCAAAAACTCCACCCCGATAACCACAGATGTCTCCTTCCTGAACGAGCTAAATCACTTTTATGCTCGTTTCGATAGAGACAACAGGGAGACGCAGACCACGACCAGACCTCCTGCAGACAACCAGCCCCTCTCACTCACCTCCACAGACGTCCACACTGCACTGAGCCGGATCAACGCTCGAAAGGCTGCTGGTCCAGACGGCACCCCCGGGCGCGTGCTTAGAGCATGTGCGGAGCAGCTCACTGGGGTTTTTACGGACATCTTCAACCTGTCCCTCGCCCAAGCAGCTGTGCCAGCATGCTTCAAAGCCACCTCCATTGTCCCAGTGCCGAAACACTCCAGCCCGACAGGCCTGAATGACTACGGCCCTGTGGCACTCACACCCATCATAATGAAGTGCTTTGAGCGACTGGTCCTAGCACACCTGAAAAACTGCCTCCCACCCACACTGGACCCATACCAGTTTGCCTACCGCAGCAATAGGAGTACAGAGGATGCAGTTTCCACTGCGCTGCACTCTGTGCTCACACATCTGGACAATAACAACACATACGCACGAATGCTGTTTGTTGATTTTAGCTCAGCATTCAACTCTGTCATCCCCTCCAAGTTAAACACTAAACTCGGAGACCTGGGCTTCAACACCTCCCTCCGTCACTGGATAATGGACTTTCTGACCAACAGACCCCAGTATGTTAGGTCAGGACACATCTGCTCCACCACCATCACACTCAACACAGGCGTACCACAGGGCTGTGTGCTGAGCCCATTCCTCTACTCCCTCTTCACCCACGACTGCAGACCTGTACATGGATCCAACACAATCATCAAGTTTGCGGACGATACGGCGGTGATTGGCCTCATCAGCAACAACGATGACACAGCCTACAGGGAGGAGGTACAGCATCTGGCCGCCTGGTGTGCTGACAACAACCTGCTCCTCAACACCAGCAAGACGAAGGAGCTCATCGTGGACTTCAGGAGAGAAAGAGGAAGCCCATTCACATCAACGGGATGGCTGTTGAACGTGTCTCCAGCTTCAAGTTCCTGGGGACCCACATCACAGAGGACCTCTCCTGGTCCACTAACACCTCCAGTCTGGTTAAGAAGGCTCATCAACGCCTCTTTTTCCTGAGGACACTGAAGAGACACCACCTGTCTTCAGCTGTACTGATGAACTTCTACCGCTGTGTGATCGAGAGCATCCTGACCAGCAGTGTCTCAGTCTGGTACGGAAACTGCTCTGTCACAGACCGTAAGGTGCTACAGCGGGTGGTAAAAACCGCCCAGCGCATCACAAGGTGTCCACTTCCTGCCATTGAGGATGTCCAAAGGAAACGCTGTCTGCGGCGACCTCACGGCATCCTTAAAGACTGCTCCCACCCTGCCCACAGACTGTTTACCCTCCTGCCCTCCGGTAGGCGCTTCAGAAGCCTTCGGACCAGAACCAGCAGACTGAGGAACAGCTTTTTCCCCAGAGCTGTCTCTCTACTGAACTCTACCCCCCGAACTCTGAACTCTGTCTCTCTCTCTCTCTCTCTCTCTCCGCCCCCTGCTGACCCCCCCCTTTCCCCTGCATATCACCTCACACCCATCATCCCCCCACCACTCCTCCTGGTCACACACACACATCTCTCATCCACCTGTATTATTGTATTATAGTATGTTCATATGTCCATATTCTTTATATTATCTGTAAACTAGTATAGCATGCTCACTGCACCTTAATCTGTATATTATTAGTATAGCATGCTCACTGCACCTTAATCTGTATATTATAATCCTAAGAATATACTTATATTTATAGCATTTATTTATATTTATAGCATCCCATTAATCCAGCCATCCATATATACCTAATAATTCACTTTTTTTAGTCTACATCTGTAAATTGTGTAATTACTGTACACAGCACAGACTCTTGCACTTTCTGCTTATTTACACTTCTGGTGAGATGCCAAACCTCATTTCGTTACTCTATACTTGTATATGTGTAATGACAATAAAGTTGAATCTCATCTCATCTCATCTCTTTTAATGAGAAAATTCACAATATTCACCAGCACTTATGTCCAAACCCACTGCTTATCTCCCCTTCTGAATCTCTCCCGTACTATCAGTCGCTTTCCTGTTTTCAATTCCCTGATCCCTCTGAAATCTCTGACCTCATCCAAAAATCCAAGCCCTCCACTTGTCAGCTTGATCCCCTGCCCACAACCTTGGTCAGATCTTGCCTCTCTTCTCTGCTTCCCCTCATATCTGCCATCATTCACGCCTCCCTCACCACTGGAATTGTTCCTTCATTATTCAAAACTGCAGCTGTCACTCCTATATTGAAAAAACCTGGTTCAGATCCTAACAACTTCAATAACCTCCGCCCCATTTCTAACTTACCTTTCATCTCCAAAATTCTGGAAAAAATAGTCGCCACCCAGCTACAGTCTCACTTAAATCAAAATAGCCTCTATGAGCCCTTCCAGTCCGGTTTCCGCCCCCGTCACAGTACAGAAACTGCTCTACTAAAAATCACCAACGATCTCCTCATTGCTTCTGACTCCGGCTTACTTTCCATCCTCATCCTTCTTGACCTGAGTGCAGCCTTTGACACTATCTCACACCCCATCCTCCTCAGTAGACTCTCCTCCATTGGCATCACTCACACCCCCCTTACCTGGTTCCACTCTTATCTCTCAGGCCGCACTCAGTTCATACAGCTCAAATCCTTCAAATCCGAGCCCTTCTCTTCATCACCTACCTTCTCCCCCTTGGCAGTGTTGGGGTTGTATCAAGTCAACTTTGGTTATATTCTTTAATAATTATACTTAATTATTAATAATATAAATAAAATATCATTAAACTATGTTTAATCTCGTTTTGGGGCACCAACCTGTAATCAGGTAAATATAACCAAAATATCACTCAAATCAGTCTCAAATTAGTTATTTAATTACTAATATTATTAATAATGAATAACTATATTTAATAAATTGAAGGCGTGAAATCCGTACACAAAGCCTTCGCACCCAGCTTATATCACAATGCAAATACACCAGTAATCACAAACAACTACTCTCTTAAATTATAACAGAATTTATTTAAACAAAGCAACATCAATCCAAAATCAATGAACTTAATTAAACAAATAACTATTATAAACTAATCTAAGCAACAAACATTATCAAGCAAAGGCTTGTGGAAGGGGTGTGAATGTAGGTGTGTGTGTGTGTGTGTGAGAGAGAGAGAGAGAGAGAGAGAGAGAGAGAGAGGGGGAAGAAGAAAGGGGGGGGGGAGATGGCTTCGTCCCACGTGGTCGCCCTTCCGATGGCACACACCTAACAAAGGCCTAAATGTGGCCTTAAGGTCTAAAAGAGACTGAGTTCGGCCCTACACAATCTGTGTCTCTGAGGCGTCTGGATAGCCGCGAGTGTATAGATCTCTGTGCGTAATGGCGCGGTGGTGGAGTTGGTCTCCAGATGTACGTTTACACAGGAATATGTGTGTGTGTATGTTCGTAGAAGGGGAAATAAAAGAGAAATGCGTGCCTGAAGAGGCCGGATCACAGTCCGACTCCCGCGTCACAACTCGGAGTAATTCCCTTCATTCACAGAAACAAACCAATAGCCGAATTCAAGTTAATACAGCTTACACTGGCCTTTCTGATCAGAAGAGTAATACCCGGTTATAACACTGTTACGCTAAACACATATAGGACGCAGCGGTCCAAAACAACAAGAGTTTAGAACAGTTAAAACTCAGGACGCAGCGGTCCAACAAAGATAAAAATTACAGTTTCTGCTTCGATCAACAATTGTTAAAAACGCTCTCTAAAGCTAATTCTGCCCAGACCTAATTAAGCCTCACTTGTGAATCGCTTTGTCCGCGATTGGTGAAGGAAAAGAGTCCGGCGATAAAACAGATCTTCTGTCCGTCCTGGTGCAGAGGCGTCTGATGGCGGCGAGGGTCCCTTACGGCGAGAGCGGCTTCGATATGTTCTCCGTCGAGTGGAAAGATGTCCGTTGATGTCCTTTCGTTGCAGGACGGAATAAGACCGTTATCTTTCTGATAATCTGTTATAGTCTGACGCTCTCCGAGAAACTGAGATGCGTTCACTGGACAATCCGAGCTCGGAATTTAGAACACTGCCGGCCGCGGATTACCTGCGCGCCAAAAACTTAAAACAAAGGAAGATTGTTGCAGGAAACAGGAGATAAGCTTGGATCTCCGAGCACCAGAAGTCAGCGCGTGGAAAGAGGTCGAGCAATGGAAGTCTTGGAGTTTTGTAGCCTGGCCTGCTCCATGGGGGGTCTACCTCAGGTCCCCTCCAATGAGGAGAGAGAGGTTCCGGTCCCCCCTTACTTCACGCGTAGGTGTGAAGTACCGCAGGGGATTCTGGGATTAAGAGTCCTTTTAGGCCTCTTTGTGATCTCAGTGAATAACTCAAATGAGGCTTTTACAGAGGTGCAGGCCCAAGTCCATTGTTTGACTGTCCTAAGCCTGTGTGGCCCAACAGCAGTATTTTCCGTAAATTCAATATACTTTTCCACTGCTTTGCGGATGACACCCAGCTCTACCTCTCCAGTAAACCAAACTCCACACTTCCACCCTCTTCCCTCACTTCTTGTTTATCTGAAATAAAATCCTGGTTCTCCTCAAACTTCCTTAAATTAAACAGTGATAAAAGCGAGATCCTTCTCGTCGGCACTAAATCCATATTATCCAAAGTTGGCAGTTTCTCCCTCACTATTGACAGCTCCTCAGTTTCCCCTTCCCCTCAGGTTAAGAGTCTGGGTGTCATCCTCGAAAGCACACTATCATTCAAATCCCATATCAATAACATTAACCAGTCTGCATACTTCCACTTACGAAACATCAACCGTCTCCGCCCCTCCCTCACCCCCCATACTGCCTCCATCCTTGTCCACAGCCTTGTCACCTTCCGTATTGATTATTGTAATTCTCTCCTCTTCGGCCTCCCTCATAAATCCCTCTATAAGCTCCAACTGGTTCAAAACTCTGCTGCCCGTATTGTCACCAAAACCCCCTCTTACCATCACATCACCCCCATCCTACAGCAACTCCACGGGCTCCCGGTGAAGCAAAGAATCATCTTCAAACTCCTCCTGTACACCTTCAAGGCCATCCACAACCTCGCCCCCCCATAACTGTCTGACCTCCTTCACATCGCCACTTCAGCCCGCTCCCTCAGATCCTCCTCATCCATCCACCTCACCGTGCCCTTTGCCCGCCTCAACACCATGGGGGGGCAGAGCTTTCAGCTGCTCTGCTCCCCAGCTCTACAACACTCTGCCACCTGACATTCGCAATATTGACTCTCTCCCCATCTTCAAATCCAGACTCAAAACCCATCTGTTCAAGATCGCCTACTCACTCTGACACTTTAAACTGCAATTCCACTGTCCACAATTCCATTTCTTTATTGTATGCTGTTTTTGTTATCCATTGCTGTTTTTAAAATGTTGATTGTTGTACAGTGTCCTTGTGTGTCCTGAAAGGCGCTTATAAAATAAAAATGTATTATTATATCCAGAATACGCCGAACATCTAAGCTCTAAACTCCGGCTCCGTGGGAGTTAATAACTTTGTCTCAACATTAAAGAACACACAATGTCACATATAAGACTTCAGGTAAGTACTCACTCTTTTCATTCATGCACAACCAACTTCTGAAGTGATTACTCTGCACACTGATGGCTCATCTGTCATCAACTGATGCACACTGCTCATTACTACATGATGTAATTCACTATATGACCAGCAGGTGCCACCTCTCCCCTATTGAGCACAATATCATCACATTACAGTTTTTTCCAATTGCTAACACACTAAAATGACATGCATAGCACAATTATTTAAACTGACACACAGAGAGCAAAACCTCTTCTCAAGTCTCCAAAAGTCTAAACACATTTTCTGCTTTACACACATTTTGCAATTCAAAATGGCACTTTTTAAATGCACTGAACACGGTTCTCTGCATAAGACACAACAATCTGACATAAAGTCACATGTTTGCCATTTCAAAACACTGCCATTCAAAATGAAACTTCATGAGCTAATTGGTCAATGTATGTGCCACCTGGCCAAACACCTCAATGGTTAATTGTTATCACTTCAATCAGGAAGTAAGCACTCTGAAAAGACCACAAGTGAGCACCTTATTTTTACAACAACAACGGAAGAGGTTGTAGAGAGAGGAAGAGGGAGGGTGAGAATGAGAGGGGGAGGAAGAGTGAGAGGTAGGGGTAGAGCTGGTAGAGGAAGAGTGAGAGGTAGAGCTGGTAGAGGAAGAGTGAGAGGTTGAGCTGGTAGAGGAAGAGTGAGAGGTAGAGGTAGAGATAGAGGTAGGGGTAGAGCTGGTAGAGGTAGAGTGAGAGGTAGAGGTAGAGCTGGTAGAGGAAGAGTGAGAGTGAGAGGTAGAGGTAGAGGTAGGGGTAGAGCTGGTAGAGGAAGAGCGAGAGGTAGAGGTAGAGATAGAGGTAGGGGTAGAGCTGGTAGAGGTAGAGTGAGAGGTAGAGGTAGAGCTGGTAGAGGAAGAGTGAGAGTGAGAGGTAGAGGTAGAGGTAGAGGTAGAGCTGGTAGAGGAGTTCATGGCCAAAGAAGAAAACAACTTTCAAATGAAATCAGAGCAACCTTAGTTGATCATGTCATCATGGGCTGACAATGCGAGAGGCTGGACAGAGAGTGCAGCCCAACTTAAGCCGTTTTACTGCACTGGTATATGTAGTGTAACCCAGGTAATTAAATTGAATTAAATATTAGCCCTCTATTTTTTTTTTCTTACTCATTGTTATGTTACAAAGATCCGGCCTATCCATCATGAGCACTTTAGCAAAGCAGCAAAAGTTACAGTGGTAAGAAAAAACATTCATTTTATTTTGTATTTATTTATTTCCCTATTTTATTTTTCTAAAACATTCCATAATCTCACCTGAACTTCGCTAAAATCTTCAACCAATCAGAACTCCTCCCACTTATCATAAACATCCGGTTTACGAGGTCACTTCCCCTCACCTCATCTCATGGCATGTTGCAGAGGCAGAATTGTTTGATTGCCCAAGACGGGACAACGAGTTTATGATTTACACAGCGGTCAGGTTTTTTGTGTATGAACCTTACAGCGTGGAGATGGCGAGCTAAAATCTACCAGATCTACTCTGCCTACAAGTTGGTAGGATCTAAAAAGACATTCGAACACGGATCGAAAGACATTGACTTTTTTTTGGATGGACCCAAGAAGGGTTTTTTGATTAAGAGGATATTTATGTTGGTTGTTTGAACTTATTGTTTTGTTATATTGGAAGTATTTTTTTATGTGAAATACAATAATTATTATTTAAATTTACCTGTGTTTGGATTTTGTTGGTATTCACATTTGAGCTCCGAGAGACCTACCTTATTTCTTCCTAATTTAAATTTGACTTAAATGCACAATTAGCCCACATGCTACAGTAGCACTGACTTGTTTGGTGAAAAATAAAAAAATAAATGTTTCAACAGCATGTGTGTGTATCTGCAAATATTTCGGTGCATGTGAACAATCTGAAGAATTGTCTACACTTCAAACTATTTTAGTATTATGGCAAAGCATACTAAAGATGAGAGTGCTTTTCATTATGCCCAACAGTGTGTAGTTGGTTAGACAGAAATCTGGTAATATGAATGAAGTGTGTGCCATTTGGTGCAAAACCTTGATTTTGATAATGTTATATGTAGTTTTGGTTGCAGTGCTTCATTTTGCAGGATATGTGAGGTATTTTGCAGTTTGGGTTTGTGGTTTTGTGAATTGTGTTAAGTATTTTGATAAAACCAGCCTAGTTTGCAAAATTGTGTTTTAGCAATTGGAAAAAAACTCTATACTAGAGAAAGATGTTTTTAAGTCTCTGTGTGTTTAGTTTATAAGAGAGAAAGATGTTTTTAAGTCTCTTTGTGTTTAGTTTATAAGAGAGAAAGATGTTTTTAAGTCTCTGTGTGTTTAGTTTATTATAAGAGAGAAAGATGTTTTTAAGTCTCTGTGTGTTTAGTTTATAATAAGAGAGAAAGATGTTTTTAAGTCTCTGTGTGTTTAGTTTATTATACTAGAGAAAGATGTTTTTAAGTCTCTGTGTGTTTAGTTTATTATAAGAGAGAAAGATGTTTTTAAGTCTCTGTGTGTTTAGTTTATTATAAGAGAGAAAGATGTTTTTAAGTCTCTGTGTGTTCTCTTCTCAGGACGTTGTAGTCTTTAGCTGTGAGCTTTGTTCAGGTTAAGTTTTGTTTCTGTCCTTTTTATTTCAGACAAGTTGTGTTAAGTTGCTTCTGCTGTAAACACCCCATTTCCTGATATGGATGTTTCACATTAAAAGCACTACAACTTCAGATAGGCCGGGGACTTTTATTTCGAAGAACTTGTCGGAAGTACAAAGTGTTTATCACGCAGCTTTAGCGGAGGTGATTCTCGATGACGCTGTGTCGGGACTCTACTGTGTTTACAGCCGCTCACTTTATCCTGAGTCACCGCCACAGCCCCCTTCTTTTAGTTATCCTGGACTTAAGACAGCGAGGCATCACTTTAAACACACCTTTACCTGTGATGAAGATGCTAACCTGAGCTGCGGTCGGTTAAAGAGACACCGAGTCAAGTCGTTTCAGCCTGCAGCGGAGCACTGTGGTCTGAGCCTGCAGGACCAGCTGACTCTGCTCATAAAGTCAGCAAGACCAGGACCGGGACTCAATTGATGTTGTTTTCTGTCACAAATCCCTCTGTTAGCCTACGTTACTTTCATTACACACCACCGTGTGTGTTTAGGTAAAACAAACTCACTCAACGCTGCTCAAAACAAACCTCTCAGAAACACTTCAGCATGTGCACAGTGATATAGAAGCTGTGAGCAGATGGGAGCTGTATGCCCAACACTCTGCAGAAACTATGAGAAACTTTAACAGTTTTAATAACCTGATGGTTTAAATGTGCTGCACAACGCGATCGTACTGTGGAGCCGTCTGAATGACACATTTGTGGTACCACTGGAAAGCTGGGAATTTCTACTTTCTCCCACTTTTTACATTTTTATTTTAGCGTGGAAGTTAGTTTTTACAGGTTAAGACGAAGCGGCGTGCGGGCGTAGGGTCAACACGTCATTGGTCACGACAATGCTAGAGACGACTGTCACGTTTGTCTGGAACTAAAACAGTACCATATTATTAATCTTTTTATCATTTTGGCTAAATTTCATATCCATAAAAGTAAATTTGCAAACAGAAAACCTATTTTCAAACATTATTTTAATGAGCTGCAGCAGTACATGAAAACCATCCAGCACTCTGAGAACCCCAAGGCCCTGAAGACTCTTGAATATTGTATTTATTTTAATTGTGTAAACTGATGACCCTTCCATTTCTACCCTTCCCTATGTTTTTACTTGTCATAGTCTTTGTCAACCCCTGGCATGTTCCTTTGTTCCTTAATCTAACTTTGTAACATTGTCTGTGTTTACAATAAAGTTGTTAAAAAAAGAAAAGAAAAAGACTGTCACGTTTGTCTGCTCAGTCAGCTGATCCATGACACTTCCCCCCCCCCCCAGAGAAATGAGACTGTTCTCTGTGTTCCTGCTCTGAAGAAGCTCCGCCCCCTCAACTGTTTCGTCTGAAACAAACCAGGAAACAGGCTGTTATTCTGCCTCACCCTGAAGAGACACACACACGCTGACAGACGGACCGACCTGCAGACACAAACCAGCACGACTTCCACTGAGAGAGGACAGGAGGAGGAGGAGGGGATACTGGGAGTACTTGTTATACTGGGATACTGGGAATACCAACACTTCAACCTGCTGCTGAATCCACAAACTGAACGAGAGTTTCAAAGTGAAAGTAACTCTCAGGGACGGGGAGTGGCTTCCTGTTTTTTTCTGCTGCGTGTTTTGACTCTGAGATAAAATGGCGTCCAAGTTTGAAGAAGATCTGAGCTGTCCGATCTGCCTCGACATCTTTAAAGATCCAGTGATGCTGTCCTGCAGCCACAGCTTCTGTAGAGAGTGTGTGAAGAACTGCTGGAAGGAGAAGAAGAACCAGGAGTGTCCACTCTGTAAGAAGAGACACTCAAGGGAAGGGTTACCTCCTGTCTTTGCTTTAAAGAACCTGAGTGAGAGTTTTGTGCAGGAGAGAGATCAGAGAGCTTCAGAGGATCTCTGCAGTCTGCACTCTGAGAAACTCAAACTCTTCTGTCTGGACCATCAGGAGCCGGTGTGTCTCGTCTGCATTACTTCAGAAAAACACAGCAAACACACAATCAGACCCATCGATGAAGCTGCTGGACAACACAAGAAGAAACTTCAGGAAACTCTGGAGCCGGTAAAGAAGAAGTTAAATGTTTTTAAAAAAGTTAAAGTGAAGTTTGATCAAACAGCAGAACACATTCAGGTCCAGGCCCGACACACAGAGAGGCAGA